>NC_141154.1:116658606-116923606 GCF_053477565.2 Lygodium microphyllum | reverse complement strand
GATTTGCAACAAGTTACATAGGAGGCATTGCCTAAAATCCATTCATCACACTAGAGCTAGAGCTCACCTCAAAAAATTGATCACAAACCATATCACCCTCATGTCTGAACCAAAGAGGATTCCATTACTCATTATCAAGCATTATAAAATCTACCCCGATATCCTAGCACTAGGTAGTAGTACTATTCTACAACATGTACTTTGAGTATATTTCTAACTAAACATGGTAGTTATATCAATTAACACATCTTGTATTGCATGATCATTCAAAAACAATCTTTAAAAAAAAAATTCAAACCCACCATGGGATTTGCAACTAGTTAAAAAGTAGGCATTGCCCAAAATCCAAAGATAACACTAGAGCTAGAGAATGTATCGCAAAAACTTGATCATCGCAAACCATACAATCACATTCCCTAGTGGATATGAAACAAAGAGGCTACCAAAACTCATAATCAAACATTGTCGAATCTAACTTAAGTTCTTAATGCTAGGTAATGGCACTACTCTCTATAAGTGCTTTAAGTATGTTTCTCACTAAGCATGGTAGTTATATCACTTAATGTGTTAAGCATTGAAGGTAAATTCTATGGAGCTCTACCAATAACTTTCAACTCAAACAATTCTATGATAGTTTCAAAACAAACTTTCTATAGAGCTATGTGTCTCTTGTTAAGGGTTAGGATTATAGGAGCATAAAGAGAGTCTATTTTCTAGTGGGTGTATTGTGTATTTTATTAACTTTCATTTAAATAAATATGAATGTAGAAGCCATTTCCCATGGTGAATTTTATTTCTAACATTCAATTAAACAAATATGAATCTTGTCAATATGAAAGTTACATTTCCAATAATAAACGCAAAGTTGCAACTAAGAACTCAAAATTTTTATTGAGTGATGGTTTAAAACCTATATATAGTAGTATGTAGTAATGAAGCAATTTACAAATTAATAAGTTGCACAAATAGGAAATCTTAGAGACTTTTATGGCACTGATAGATTGTTCAAGTAGCTATTATTATTTGTGAAATATAAAACAAGAAGTGATATGTTTGTTAGGGGATCTAGGGCTCTAGTCGATGGGCCTCCTATACTCACCCAAACAACCCCATGGCCTCGCGGCTAGGAACATATAGACACTATGAATTGATTTATCAGAAAAATGAATTTGTGGATACAATCTCTAGATTGTAGTCCAATGTGATGCTCTTTTTTCCAACTCCAATCAAAGGGAGTACCCAAACATATAGGTGGCTAGCAGCTTGTAACACAAACAAAGGGAGCATCCCCTAGCTTATCATTGTGTATAGTTTGAAACCACGTGCTATGCATCCAATAGATAGCTCTCTTTATACCATGTTGATGCAATGCAATGCAAAGTGGATGACTTTGAGTGCACAAATATTTTACTTTAACAAAATCAGTATTGTTAGTATGCTCAAATATTCTTTCCACGATTTTCTTTCACTAACGTCTTTGTTGCAATGATAAGACAGTGCCAGACTACTCCGTGCCACTGTACCTCTTAATACTTGAAATAAGATTGAAACTTGTATGAAAAGTGCAGCAAAAAAAAAAGATTTTGAGCTATATTGAGTACATAAAACCTCCTCTCTCCCTACCATTCATGATTTTTCTTGCAATGGGTATGTTAAGAGGTATTTCCATGTATGTTTTTTCATATAATGGAAGCAATAGATACACACTAAAACATACAAATGGGGGTAAGTTGAGGCAAATCCTCATGCCTTACCTCCATTATACTTGCACAAACATAACCGTAATTTTCTATATTTTTAAAGGTGCGATATCTATTTTTTCTCAATTAAGACTTATTTTTTCTCTATTTTTATAATTTTTTGTAACTAAAATTATAGTTTTTTTACATTTTATGATGTGAAATACTTAAGAATATTGAAATTCATTAATACTTTCCATTTCCCTCCATAGGAACACAATTTGCCATGATGAAACTCATAAAATTGATGATTTAGCATAAAATTGCACTTTTGTGTATTTTGAATAAAGAGTATAAACAATTAAGGCTTGCTATTCATGTTGATTTTTATGATAGAATGAACTATTTTCAAACACTAGAACCCAATTTCAACCATAGGAAACCAATATGCATCACAAAACCGAGAGAAAGCCCGCTTACTCATAAAATTGTATACGCATGCCTCGTAATTTGAAAACAAGAAGCCACTAATGCTCATGTATAGGTGCTAATGCTTCCTTGGCACTTCCATGATCTATCCCTT
Source organism: Lygodium microphyllum (assembly GCF_053477565.2). Lineage (NCBI taxonomy): Eukaryota > Viridiplantae > Streptophyta > Polypodiopsida > Schizaeales > Lygodiaceae > Lygodium > Lygodium microphyllum. Next base: position 116,921,344 of record NC_141154.1, on the reverse strand, counting down.
GCATTCCATCGCAAATCGATACCCACTCTCTCTCATTCTCTCAGTCCATATGAACCCCATTTATGGCAAGAGAAAGACTGATTTTGGATCTTGTTGATTCCTACATCATTCTTTGCGAGAATTGGAGTGATGGAGAGCAAAAAAATGATGGAACTCAGGCCTAAGAGTAGGAAGAGAATGGTTTCTGGCTCGAAAATGCCATCAAACAATCTCAAAATTGCACAAAGTGATTCGGGCTCTTTTGAGGGGACGAACAAGCTCAGAATTGCAATTCGACTACACTTGTAGCTTTTTGGCATCAAAATGTATCACCCTAGCCTCCGTCACATGCTTTTCGACTTCCGAATTTGGTAGCTGCTTCATAACACCAAACCTTGCGGGGATTAAATGGGAGATCAAATGGACTTCGATTGACAAACCGATGCTTGCATTGGATTCCTGGCTTCAAAATGCATATAAGAAAATTCCAACTCCTTGATCCGCAATTGTTTCATTTTCTATGAAAATTTGCTCTTTTATGCCTCTTGGGCCACTTTTGCGCTTTAAAATCAGCTCTAAAAATCTGCTCTCAATATTATCATAAGTAGCGATAGATCATGTATTCATAGTCACTTGTAATAAGAAGGTCATCCACATATAGAATAATCACTAAAGACTTTTTACAATTCCTATTAAGGTACAAGTTAGCATCTGAGGCACATCTTTTGAATTTCAAGCCTAAATAGAATTTATCTATCCGCAACGGGTACCATGCTATAGGGGCTTGTTTTAGCCCATACAATGTCTTCTTTAGCTTACATACTTTGTTCTCAGAACTGGGGGCCTCAAACCCCAGTGGGTCTGAGCCACATACACCTCCTCCTTGAGGTCACCATTCAAAAATGTTGCTTTAACATTTATTTTGTAAACTAGCCACTTCTTATGAGTGGCCACTACAAGTATTATGCAAATAATGGGCATTCCAACAATTGGGGCAAATGATTCTTGAATATCAAATCCTTTTCAATCTATACAAATCCTTGTGCAACTAATCTGTCTTTGTACTTTTCTAAGCTTCCATGAGGTTTGTACTTGACCATCCAGACCCACTTGGTGCTAATAGTCTTTCTCTATTTTGGCAGATCCACTAGCTCCCAAGTATCATTCTTAATTATGCTATCATGCTAGACTTACATGCTACTCTTCATGCTAGATCGACAAGTGCTTCGTCCAAGTCTATTGGCTCCTTTATTTCTCTCATAATCTCAGCCAACAAGGCTATATGGACTATGTGAGAAGAAGCCTTTCTTTGCTCCTCTATTCTTAGAGACCTCCTTGATCCATTTTCCTTTTTCTCAATTGACAAAGGATTATTGCAATCATAGAGCTCCACCACCCATTGTGTCAATGGATTTTTTGGTGTGGCATGGTTGCAAGTTGGTAAAGTTTTTCCTCATCATCCGAAGATGATGCTTCCTCCTCCTTGAGGGTAGGAATAGCTCTTGGGATAGATTTATAGTGGACTACTTTGCCAAATAATAAAGTGCAAGAACTTATATTCTCCTTCTCCATTATATGTGGCTACTCCTTGAACATCACATCATGGCTTGCTCTTTGCCTCTTGGTCATATAATTTGTAAGCCTTTTGCTCATCATATAACCCCAGAGGATACATTTTATGCTTTTTGGGTTTAACTTATTTCTCTTATCTTTTGGAATATATGCATAACAATCACATCCAAAAGTTCTAAACTATGAGACAAATGGTTTCTTATCAGAATAGGTCATATGTAGAGTTTTACCGTTTTAAGAGCCATTGTATAACTCAATCGAATGTAGACTACAAAAAACTTATTAGGCAATCTCTTGCCCTTAAGTGTGCACTTTGCCAATTCCATAATGCCATTCTGATGAGGTCTATGAGGCATCATCAATTGATGCTTAATACCTTTGCTCTTGTAAAAGTCTTCAAACTCCTTTGAGTTGAACTCACTACCATCTATTCTAAACTTCTTCACAATTTTCATTGTTTCATTCTCAACAAGTTTTAGCAATTCTTTAAAATTATAAAAAGCTTGATCTCACAAAGGAAGTACACCCACATGTTCCTATTGTATTCATTGACGATCAACATAAAATAAGAAGATCCTCCTAAGGCTTGTGTAGGCATTTAACCACACAAGTCATACAAGCTTCACATGGTTCTTTCATTTTAGATAATGTAGGTAGGTGAGAAACCATACCTTGCCTATGCATCTCTTTTAATATTGCAAAACCAATGTGACCAAATCTTTCATGCCAAAGTTTACTTGTGCCCACACACTAGTAGTGGGCTTTGAGAGTACTTAGCTCATATAGGTTGTTCCTTCTTTCTCCTTTGCTAACAACTTTGCTAGCATTGATGACAATTTTGGCACCTATCTTGGTGAACCTCACCTCATGGCCAATATCAGTTATAGAAGCAACTGATAGCAGATTTCTCTTAATCTCTTGAACATACAGCACAATTGAAATATTTTTGCATTCACCATTTTCAGCAACAAAGAAAATATTGCATGTGTCCTCAGCATGGCATTTTGTACCACTTCCAACTGTCATAATGATGGATTCTTATAGATGCTTCATTGAACTATATAGACATTTCTTGTTGGTCATGTGATGCGAGATGCCACTATCCAATACTCATAAGTCAATGGTAGATATTTCTTATATTGAGAAACACACTTTCTCAATGATTGCCATGAATAACTCTAACTTTGCTTCAGCCATATTGGTAGTCTCCTTTTCTTTAGTCTTCATAGTGCAATTCTTTTTATTTGCCTTCTTGATATGACAATTTGCAATTGCATATTCTTTCTTCTTGTAGTAGAAGCACTCTCCTTGACACCCTTATTCCTTTTGTCACCATTGGTACAAGAATCACCTTTACCTTTCACACTGGCAGAGAATGAGCAGAGAATGCAACATCTCCACTACTTCTTCCTTCTCAAGTTTTAAGTTGCAAGTCCTCCTCCATTAGTTGTGCACAAATTCCTCAAATGTTAAATCTTGGGATCTCACTTGAATATTTAGGGCCATCAAAATTTGGTGGAAAAATCAAAAGACACCTCTCAGCTAGCTCCTCACTAGTCTTTTGTATCCCAGTGCCAACCAACTGGTCACATAGATTCTTGATTCTAGTGATGAACGCTTCAGCTATCTCACCTTCAACAAACTTCTTTACTACTAGTTGATTCTCTAAGTTCTGAACCCTTGTTTGATTTTGGATTTTAGAATGATTCCTCAGTGCATTCCAAGCCTTTAATGCCTTGGTTGCATGCTGAGCCAAGGTCAAAATATTATTAGAATTCCTCATAACTAAGACACACAATGCATCTACATTTCTTTATTTCTTAGTTCTGCATGAAACCATCTAGCGTGCCTTAGTTATGAGCTATTCTAAGACACACAAGCTATTCTAAGGCACACAATGCTAGAATAGATCATAACTAAGACACACAAGATATAACTTAAATGTTAGATTTGCATTTGGAGGAATCATAACACTTAAATTTCATGGATTTAGGGTGGGTTGTGGTTCTAGGTCAATCTTAGGTAATTCACTTTAAGTATACCCTCTATATCATGGGCGTTCAAAGCCTATTTATAAATACCCTTATCTGTGATTTTTTTCTTAATAAAACATAACCTTTTTCTATTCAATCTGTAATTAAACCCTTTATATGGGGTCCTTCTATATGCAAAAAATGTGTAAAAATGGTATTTTAAAAATCCCTTATGTTGAATACATGTGAGACATACATATATTTATGGCTGACCTTCTTGGGAGGTCAATCCCCAACACAATCTCTAGAAGCTCACAAGAATCAAGGATAGGCGTAATTTTAAACTTCCATAAAGTATAGTTTATACTATCTAGCTTGCCTTTGCTAAAGGTTGATGAGAAAATCCTCAATATTTGAATTTTTGGTACAATAATAATATCACCTAATACGCTAGCACTGCTACCTGATGCAACAGATGACATTTCTCCTCTTTACTATTGAAGCCCTATCCTCTCATGTACTCTTCACTCCTTAGGTCCCCTTTGACTTTGATTCCATGTAGAAATTACATGGTGCAGTAGACAGGATCTAAGCAAGGAGTAGAGAACACACAGCAAATATGAGGAGAAAAAAGGCTACTTTAATTTCAAAGGGACTAATACAAAGATGGCTCTATCCACTTGTGTGCTTTTATTGTGAAGCTTGGATGGTGATCTAGAATAATGATATGTGAAGAACTTAAGGGTAGTTGAAAAAACTCTGATTTGGTGAAAGATAGATTGACGATGGCTTTGGAGGATTCTTTCATTTATAGTTTGGGAAGGTAGTCTATTTGGCATGTCTGATCATACCATTCTTCTTTTAAGCAGGTACCTTCCATGAAGATGGGCTCTTGTGACCTTTATCATTGCCATTGGAGCACTCAAGGACACAACCCTCAACCTATGTATTATTCTCACATAAGCAACAATATGACTCTTAATCTTCTCCTACTTCTTCTATATGCCTCATCCTTGACACATACATTGGATCATCACCAATTCGTGCTATTGGTCCCCCTCCTACAACCCTACCTTTCGCCATGGAAATACAACAAATTTACAATGCCCCAATCCCGTGGGCCTCCTCAATCTTCACTAATCCCCATGGGAACATCCTCTATCAAAGCACCCCTTTTAGAGGTCCAAAAGATCCCCTATCCATCCATATATGGCCCCCACCACCTTATCTTCTCAAGGGTGGGTGCTTTTCTATGTGGCCCACCCCCTATTCACCTTCTTCCCACCAGTGACCACCTCACCCCACTTGCCAACCCATCAAACCTTGCTCCATGTGGCCAACTCAATGGCACCACACCCAACGGCCACTTCCTCATCTCCCACGCAGCCACAAAACCCTCCATCCCCATGGTGTTATCTGTTGGGCCCACCCCACCTACTACCGATCAACATGCCACTATGGCATTACCCCTCCACACTACCCCATTGAATCTTGCCTCCCACGCCATTCTCCTTCTTTGCCACCCACTCCATGTGTGATTCAATGCATTGTCCATAGCTCATCAATGGTCTTTAGCATGTGTCCTTGATTGTGATCCATCCCAGTGCCCACAACACGCCCTCCATACTCTTGTGTTGACCTTCCCCTTCCACTTCCTTTGCATTCTTACTATCGTCTTCACATGTGCCCGTCATAAGTGTGCAATGCGCTATCCATAGCAAGGAGCACCGACCTCCTCTCTTACCCCACGTTGGTAGGTGAATTGGGTAGTTGGCCTCTAACAACCCCCAATACGATACCATAGGATAAAGGCCAAGGATCTCCCCTCAACATGTTTCATGCTTTGGTTACTCCATCGAGATTGTGAGTGGTGACCAAGGGACACATTTTATTAATGAAGTAATTGGGTATTTGCTATATATGTCCATTGTCAACCATAGGAAGTTTAGCACTTATGATGCCCAAGCAAATGGCAAGGAAGAAGCCATGCACAAGGTTCTTATTATTATCTAGACTAAAACTATCTCCATAGCATACTCAGATTGGGATTCTAAGCTCATGTAGCACTTTGGGCCTATCATATAACTTACAAAATAGCCACAAGACAACCTCCATTCCAACTCACCTATGGCACTAATGCCATTATGATAGTTGAGTTTCTAATCCCTATTATGTGCATCATTATCCAATATTATTGGGAAGGCACTAAGGCATGGCAAAATTTCCTAGAAGAGCTCATGCAATTGATTGAAACATGGCTTCTAGGCATTCATGCCCTACTTGCTAAAACTTGGCTGGGTTTAAGGCTTGGTTTTACAAGCATGTTAAACAAAGATCCTTCTACAAGGGGGATCTTGTGTTACTTTACTCAATCAAAGGTCATAAGTAAAAGTTGAATTTGAGGCCACACACCTTACCATTTCTGTGTAATCAATAGAATAGAGAATGTTGAGTTATCAACCTTATACTTGGCTACTTCAATGGTAGCAAGATCAATAAATATTATCCACTTGGATATACCTCACATCAAGAACCCATAGTAAATGTCGATAGTCCCATGGTGTTTGAACAAAAACTACAACATTATTCGATATCACCCTCAAAGCCTAATCCATCAAGCTCAATCATAAATATTAGAGTTGTTATCATTAGTAATATACATATGGATGATGAGCCAATTATTGTGTCATCATACCTTCATATACTCCTCAGAACACCTAGGTCAATCATAGCAGACACAATTATATATGACTGGTGAGATTATAACATTGTTTTCTACTACTATTGGAAAATTTTGGGACAACCACACTTGCAGCCAACAAATGCAAAGTTGAATCCATATGGAGGAGGACCTTATTTCCTATTCGAAAAATGTAAATTGGCAATTACCATTGAAATTGAGAGCATCTTGCTCCTCTTCTATTTTCTTTTTAACACTGAAGGAGTTAACATTGAGATCCTATTGGGGCTAATGTTCAATCTTGACCAACTATAATGTCAACTCTCTTGACAAATGCATTTACCTGTAGTTGGTGGATGTATGTGTGATTACAACATTTGACTCTCCAAGGAGGTACGATTTAACTCAGACTCCTACTTTGCGGCTTGATCCACAATGCAAAACCATGATGTTGTTGAGTTATTACTTGAATGATAAAATCAAGAAAAAGCTCGTGAATAGCATCACACAATAGTGGAAGTGGAAACCTAATGCCTCCTCACACATCTCACATCATATCCTAGGAGAACTTAAGCAAAGGCAAAGACTCCAATGCTTCTAGCCCCTTAATAACTTATGATTCTCTTGAATCTCTGTAAACTTCCCCTATACCAAATGGCAAAATATAAGCCCTCTTCATTGGCCACCCTAAAGAATCCATGCTAATGCTGTTCCATTTACAAGATGATTGAACACTTGTCACAGTATTTGCCAAAAATCCAACCTTTGATTGCTTCATGCAAGTTGAATCTAAATTTGATATCTTTTTCGAAATGTTTTTCGTAAAAAATAAAAAACATGTTTTTTATGGTGCTCGACCTAAAATCATCGTTTTCTCTTACAAAAAGCCTAATTTTGCAATTTTGTCTATGTTGCCTTGTCAAATAGACTTGTTTCGGTCGATTTGAGTTTCCTAGATATATATTCTGAATTCATGGGAGAAAGTTATAATGAAAGCAAGTTGCAAACTACTTCAAAACAGTTCAGACTACTTATATACAAGGAGTTCATATTCCTTACTTTTTTCCTTTTGGAGTTATGGGTAGTTGCTTAAGCGACTTTAATGATAGCTAGGGAAAACATGTGTCTAATTGGATGTAGCTTTTGAGAACAATATGCTCCTCTCTTTCATATGAAACTTTGTTGACTACCCTCTCATCTCCTCTCTATGAATCTACCTAGACCCAAAACCCTCTCCACTAGAGATCGCTCATTGATGTCAGAACTCTTAGAGTGACCTCCAAATTGGAATGGCTTGATTATCTAAAGATTCTTGACAAATGAACAAATGAGGCATCATACCAATGATACATACCCAGATCTTGAGATATTCCTAACTAAGATCTTGAGTTCTAACTCCAATACAGATGGAGACAAAAATTTTGACTAAGAAAAATTTCAATCATTCCAATTTATAAAAAGTAAAACCAAACTCCCCATCCATCTATAGGGAGAACACATGAAAAGTGACACATGCAATACGGAGTTTGAATATCAAAGGAGAAAAAAACCACATGACTTACCCTCATGCTTCACAAAGCTCAAGAGGAGCGATCTGATAGTCATATTGGTTTGGGCGAAGTGCAAAGGCACATCCAATGAATCCAAAGGGGCATGCAAAGTTCAAAAAGGTGAATCTTGCAAAGCATAGAGAATCCCCTAAGCCTATATACATCACCAAAGACCTCTATGTGAAGAGAATGAAGAATAGCTTGTGGACATGCTAAAGAAAAATCGACACATCTTCACTTGGAACTACTCAAACCTTAAAGGGGTACCCTTGTAAGTCCTTATACACACAATTATACTCAAGCATGATGCCAAGCTCATAAAGCAAAGACCTCTATATTATGAACAAAACTCCCATAATTGTAGTTCATGGAATGACCCCCAAATAATGCTTTATAGATAAGAAGCCTTATGTGTCACACTTGAAAGTGTTTAGGTGTATATCACATATGTTCATTTTCCTAATGAGCTACAAAAGAAGCTTGATCCAAAGGCTGAAAAATGTATTTTAATTAGATACTCTTTAGAGTAAAGGGATATTGTTATTATAACCTTGTCACAAGTGAGTTCAAAGTGAGTAGGGATGTTATTTTTTATGAGATGAGCAGTTCCCATTTGATTTTTGGTAAGAAAATGGTTTAATGCATTTTTAATGTTATGCTATCATCCAATAAAATGACTAATGTATTCAAATGCAACGAGATTTTCAAATGCAATGAGATACCATGTGTCATAAAATATTTTCTTTTATTTTTTCTTGATATTATTAATAGCTAAACACAAGGTATCAAAAAAATTTAATACTTAGGGAATGCAAAGTTGAACGCATCCAAACATGTAACATGACACCGCATTCCAATCCCTTACAATAGGTTATGCCATAATGAGAACTAGATTTGTTGTAGGAGTTTCTGATTATGTGACTATAACTCCACTTGAAGTGGGCAAACTTATTGGGAGAAGGGGAGCACTCGAGCTTCCTCCTCCTCCTCCTCTTGATGAGCTATTTGTGGTATTAGGGTTACTAAGTCCGCTCCCTCGTAAGGGTATGAGGTTGCTACGTTGAGGGGAATACCTCCTAATGATTTCAGCCCATTGCTGCCTAGTCCTTTCGACTCTTTCTTGTTTTTGAATCTCGGCTTGATGGTGTTTATCAAGAAAAAATGGATATATCTTAGTGCTCTTTGGGATAAACTGACTGACTAGTCCCTAATGAACCAAGATTAGGAAACCACCACTTATTAGCCACTCCCAGCAAGTGCACCACCCTTCGAGACCAAAAATGGATCCGAAACCAGCTCTAGGGCTCTAGCCGGGTCTTCCAAACTCACCTAAACCATCCCACGGCCTCATGACTAGGAGCGTATAGATACTATGAACTGATTTAACCAAAGAATGCCTTTATAGATACTATCTCTAGATCATAGTGCAACATGTTGCCCTTCTTGACTCCAAGCAATTGGAGTTCCCAGACATAACGGTGTCTAACACCTCATAGCACAAACGAAAGGAGCACTCTCCACCTTATTACTATGGCCCCACTATGCCTCTCTTACACTAGAGGATTTATCCCTAAGATGCATCATTTCAACATAAAGCACATATGCAACGTAATCCTCTCTTCTAGTAAAACGTTCCAAGAGATAATTCAATCCTCACCATATCAGTCCCCAAAGGAAACAATGATCTAAACCTATAGCTTATGGAACCTCACACTCAACATGGATCAATCACTAAAAAACAAGTGCCATGCATCCAAGTGATAATACCCTTGATATCACATATAAAATGCGCATGCAAAGTGAATGCCATAGAGTGCATAAACAAGTAAACTTATAGATCAAACAACGTGAATGTGTACAAACAATTCTTTTCATGACTTCACTCTAATGCAGTTCGTCGTTGCTAAGGCAACACTAAAAAAATTCATGCTACTTCCCTTTCTTTTAAGACTTAAAAAAATTAGATTGTATATGATAGAACATGCACAAAATCAACATTCCAATGTGGTTTTTCTTGTATAGAAAGCAATAAATACGCACTATAACATAAAAAAGGGGATAATCTGAGGCTAAAAATCATGCCCTAGCCCACCATATATTCACGGGTATACTCATAAAATTTTATTATTTTTTCATTCATAAAATCTATTTTTATATTTTTCTTATCATTTCTTGATTTATTATTTTATTATTTTTTATTTTTAGAAATGTAGAGCTTGTATGGATCAAGAATTAGCATTATACTCCATATGACTCCATGTGAAAACCAAAAGAACCATGAAAACTCATAAAACCCTCAATTCTCCAAAATCTCGCAATTCCTGCATTGCGGGTTTTCTTAATTTCTATTTTTATTATATGAACAACAAGAACCAACTGATAATTTTAAATTTTCAAGAAATAGAAATCATATTCAATCATTTTAAACCATTTTCCATATTATGGGCGAAAGAATCATCATGAAATGCCAAAAAGGAGAACTCATGTGATTAATTTCATATGAATCCGCATGCATTTCAAAGTTAGGAAGCTTTTGACACTCTTCTATGGCTATTGATGTATTCTCAACCTTTGATTTATGCTCTATAACACTTTAGCATCATCACAAAACCAAAATCTTTCATCTCAGGCCACCTCCGCTCTCACATAGAATAGCCATGGGAACAAGGTGCAAAGAGGAGAGAGAAAGATTGAAATTAGAGAATTTCATTCATGGCGTCATATCTTGCATGCATACAGGAAAATTGGAACCTCCCACACGTAGATCAGAGTCTTGCCCTTCATCTCTCATGAATCTTGCCACCAGCACACGAAGAGGCATAATCATGCAAATCCAGGGGCGTAAAAAACTTCCACCCCTTCCCTCTCAATGCTAATTTCGGCTTATTTTAAGCCATTAAGGTTTAAACTTTAAACTTTAAATTATCTAGTTCCATCTCTCGCGCGTTCATTTTTACGCTCTAAATCGGCTCCAAAAATCTGCTCTCAAACACCATGTAAAGATTTCATTCTTTTATTTTTCTCTTTATTTTTTTCTTTTGTATGATTCAGTAATAACATGTGTTCAGTCTTGTGCCACCTCAATTCTTCCCCCACTCACCTCCCCTAAAAGCTAGTGTTGAGAAACATGGATCTAGAGCATGGCTATGGAGGTTGAAACAAAAAGACTAAAGTCATGAAGACATAGACAAGAACAATGACTATCACACAAGTAAATTAGGTTCCAAGATTCAATACTTGAACTCATAAACACAGTCTCTAACACTTGACTGAAAGAACACAGGACAATAGCATTCCATTCATTGAAAATGATAGTTAAGTACAATGCTTTATAGTTGCAGGATAGTTGCACTCTCCTTCATTGTGCCTATGGGCTTCAAGAAATCTTCCTTAATTACTTGCATTTCCCTTGCCCCACTACTCCATACAAAGAGGCATACAAACGGGTGTGATTGCCAAACTCTCAACCTCGGGGGGGGGGGGGGGGGGGGGGGGGGGGGGGGGGGGGGTCACTCATAAATATATGTATATATAACGTGAGTTCAAAATAACGGGTTTTTAAAACACCATTTTTATACGTTTTCTACATACAGAAGGGTGTCATATAAAGGGGTTGCTTACAGATTGAATAGAAAAGGGTTGTATTTTATTCAAGAAAAATTACCAAATTAGGATATTTATAAATAGGCCATGAGCGCACGTTATATAGAGGATACATATATAGTGAACCCCCCGAGCTCTCAACACCCCTTCTCAATCACAACCAAGAGGGCACAAAGGTTGTAGAGCCTTTAGTGAATAACCACCTACAAAGTGTGGGCACACCACAAACATGGTAATTAACTAGAGGCTGTTGCAAACAATGCTAATTGTGGGCACCAAAAACATGGTGGACATCTAGAGGCTGTAATAGGGGATTCACAAAGTGTATAGAGGCTATAGTGCCAAAAGTCACATGAGAAGTTTTACAAAGCTCATGAAAGGAGCACTAAGGAAATTTCATACAAGGCTTAAAAGAGTCTATCAAAGTAGTGGGAATAGAAGGATTGGTGAGGCTTGGCCTTCACTTGACAATCTTCTTCTTCTTCTTCTTCTTCTTCTTCTTCTTCTTCATTTCCATGGTCTTCTTCTTCTTTCACACCTGCTGAGATCTCTTCCTGGCATGCATTTCGATATGCCGAATCCTTTTGCGGAAGTCACAAACTAGTTGGTTCTTTTTGCCTTTGTACTTATTACTAACATACAACACTTGTTCATCCTTAGAAGTACTTGGCTCTTCTTTAGTTTTTATCTTCTTTTTTTCTTCTAACAAAGAGGCCTGAATTTCAACAAGTTTAAGATTTGGCATGTTCATTAAAGTAGTGGAGACATTATCATAGTCTGGAGCCAAGATTTTTGACAAAACACGAAGGCATGCATCTTCATCCATTTTAATGTTGATCCCTACAAGCTAGGTTAGGAGACTTTCCATGTAATTTAGATGTGTTGAAAGAGATGTGTCAGTTTTCATGTCCAGTCTAAAAAATTCAATTAATAAACCATGCTTTGAAGACTTTGGTTGTGCACCAAACAGAGTGTCCAATCTCTTTCAACTGTCATGGGAAGTGTCACAGGTATCCACATGGTGGACATAGGTGTCATCCAACTCAATCTTTATGATGGCTTGAGCCTTGTCATCACTTTTTTGCCAAGCTCCTGCAAGAGCAACATCTCTGGGCTTCTTCTCCTAATTGCTAGTGATCCCCCATAAGCCCTTCTTCATCAAGATAAGCTTTATTCGTGTTTGCCAGGTGTGAAACTCGATTCCTTTGAAGTGACATGTTAATGAATCTTTGCCCATGTTGAGTGACTAGAACAGTAGCAAATCAACACTAGAATTTTTAGATTTAGGTCACTAATAGGTTGTCTTTGAAGTTTATATGTGTTAAGAGACACAAGTAATGGCAGTGTAGTATCAAAAGATACTAGCTTGAAACTTGTTGTTGTCACTTGAGTCTTAAAAATCTTCTTCTTGAGGGTTTCACTTGTTGGAAAGTGAGCAGATCTGAGTTGCGGATGTGCTGGGAGGAGTGAGAAAATGAATTGTTTTATGAGCTTGAAGTTGAAGGCTATGGTGGTTTTAGAGTTTTCTATAACAAGCGACTGGTTTTTCTGATCCATCAGCACGCAAACCAAATCATTTGATGAATCCTTTCATGGGGAGAGAGCTCATGGACCAATGCTTAATTGCCCTATGCTCACAGTATCAATCGTGCTACATGGAGGATCAGACCGTATGAATTGAACATGCGTGTAGATTTTGACAGTGATGATGACTGAGAAAATCTGCAATTTTGACCTAGCTCAATGTCATGATGCACAAATACAGAGAAACTTCTTGAGTGAGGAAACCAATCTCCAAAAGAGAGCTAGCTAAGATATGGCTTGTATGAGGAGATTGAAGAGCTCAAAGGGAGCAGGGTGCATGTTGGCTATGGCAGACATGAAGCATAGAGTGGAGATGGACTTGAGCTGGGTAGTGGTGAAGAGAAACTGAGAGAAGAGGTTTTAGAGCTGAACCATGCTTACCATGGCCCTGATACCATGTTGAGAAACATAGATCTAGAGTATGGCTATGGAGGTTGAAACATAAGGACTATGCTCTTGAAGATATAGACAAGAACAATGACTATCACACAAGTGAATTAGGTTCCAATATTAAGTACTTGGACTCATAAACACAATCTTGTGTATATAGACAATGACATTGAAACTTGACTGAAAGGACAAAGGACAATAGGATTCCATTCATTGAAAATGATAGTCAAGTACAATGCTTTATAGTTATAGGATAGTTGCTCTCTCCCTCAGTGTGCCTATGGGATTCAGGCACCTCTTCCTTGACTGCTTGCATTTCCCTTGGCCATTGCTCCAGACAAAGAGGCATACATACGGGTGTGATTAGCAAACTCTCAACAGCTAGGAAGCATTGCTAACTCTCCAAGGAGGGGAGGGATTATTCATCAAATGTTATAAAGTGTTCAAAGTCAGACATTGTTTATCACTATTAGCAATTTTTGTGATAAGGGAAGTATCACTTCATTTTTGAAAAACCAAAGGGTGTAAGCTCATATAATATTTCACACCTCTCTCATCACAGTTTTCTCTTTTTGATAGAAGGCATATAAAAAACAGGTTGAAAGCCTGAAGGGAGAGGCAACCTCAATTACTCTCGACTGTCTGCCTGACCCTAACCAAGGGGGTTGTTAATTGCACCGGGCAGGTGGACCGAACCCACCACGAGAGGTCTCTCTGTTGAGCGTTACTTGGAGCAGGAGGACGCTTGGGTGCCGGGGGGGCTCTGGCCGTAAATCCCTAACCTTCCGGGCCCTGCACAAGAGGCCAACGTGACTCGGGATTGGATCTCGAGGCCTGGATACTAGTCTATGGGCGAATCTTGGATTAGTGATCCCTGTGGATTACTAGATAGCCTTCGGGCGGATTATGGATAAGCCTACGGGCTGGACTTTATAAATCTATTCCAAAGATAAATATGATAAACAGTTGATAAGGAACTTGTTTGACACTGCTTTTCTATGTCAAGTGCTATGATTGCGTGAAGGAACCAGTGCCTAACGGGCTAATTAAGGAAGTTGCTTGATGCATGTCAAACTAAATGTGGTAGGTAACTAGACAACTAAAACAACTGAGGAAAGTGCGGTGGATGTGGCCATGGGTCCGTCCTACAGATGGGTGGTTCCGGTTGGCCGGGAAATTTTCTCAATCATGATGGACAGCAAGAAGATCGTTTCAAAGGACACGAACAGCAAAGGCGCTGACCTAGATTCTAAGTTATAATAATCCCGATTTACGTTGTTTTAGGGGAACGAAATGGGGGTATGCCTTATGGCAGAGAGGTTGAGCTTTGCATCCCTCTCGTTTCCCATTCTCCTTGAACCAAGTGCAACGTGAATCCGCTTCAGCCCTGGCGTTTCTACGTAAAGTAGTTCGCCCGGGGCTTGACGCTAGTTGCCATTTAGAAAATGACCATTAGGGAAAACCCTGATTCAGGTCGGTCCTAAGTGGAAACGGCCAGAATACTTTCGCTATGTGGCAGACACGAAAAGTCCTAGATCGCAAACCTTGTGACATTCCGAGAGAGTGTCAGGCGGAGCTTTCTAGATCTCCTTTCTGATGGACTGCTAAGACGTGTCTTGAAGGGAATAGGTGGACATGTTACAGTTGGTATCAGAGCAAACCAACGAAGGATTTGTTTTTAAGAAATCTTAATAAGAAGAAGTAAAGAAAATGTTGCTGTTCCGAACATTTCCTTACTTTCGATGCTGTCTTGCAGAATTATGAAGCATGGAACAGGTTCTTAGTGTTGCGAGTCATGTTTATGACCACGATGTATACCTCGGATTATCGAAAAAGGGTTGAGATGATGAACATCCTAGAGCGTATTTATAATCCATCGCCTTTGTATGTGGAATGAAGATGGACGGGTGACTCAGGAATCTACTATATAGCTGCCCACCAATTTGCATACCTTCAAACCAACCTAAAGAAGATCAAGTGGTTGGAAGACCTGAAGATCGTGAAGCTGTTCATTTTTGTGGAGGCTCACGTAAACTCAACTTTACATATTCAAGGGTCGGAGGGTTGAGCTGAACTCATATGTATATGAGGAAGTGACCCATGTAATCCTCACCGACAGGATCAAGGTATTGGGGCGCTATGAGAGGAATGGGTTCCAAAGGAAAGGATACCCTAATCTTCTGATGACTTACCAATTCCTGAAGATTCATATAATACAACATTATTCTCCCCAAACTAAATGTAACGGTTGCTCTATCATATCAGAAAATGTTGTACTCCAAAAGGGCTAGACCCATATAAATGGAATAAGACTTCTTTTTATCAATGTATGTTTTTGTCTATGAGAATTGATTAAAAGTTAAATGGCTAGATTTCTTGGTTGATAGCTAAAATGGAGATGAAATATAAATCATAACGATTAACGAGTAATAACGTTAAGAAACCTTTATCCAGGCACAACCCCAGGTACACATTCCCAATTCACCTCCTACATCAAGTACTGCTGTAATCCAGGAGAAGAAGTTTCTTCTGAAGTAGATTAAGCTGCCTAAATTTGACGAGAAAGGTAGGACTGTCCAAGCGGATGCTAAAACTTGGATAGAGTTTATGGAGGATTACTTTGAAGCAGTCGGTACTGCACCTGCCAACTAGGCTATGCTCGCCAAGCTGAAGCTCACCGGTGAAGCCAGACTTTGGTGGAAGCAATGGTGCAGAGATCAAGGGATCGCGGAAGGATCCGTTACCTAGGAAAAGCTGAAGAAAGCGGTGCAAGGGAGATACTTACCACCTGCGTATCGCACGCAGAAAATGAATGAGTTCTACGAGCTAAAACAACTAGGACTCACTCTTGACGCATACTACTCACCAGTGAGTAGTCACAGATGGACATAACATAGTAGGTATCAAAATTTTATGTTGGATTAAACCCACCAGTGAATACCCATCTCGAATCTATGCGCCCATCAGATCTTCAGGACGCACTCATTCGAGCTGCGCCTATAATTCAGGAGGTGCAGGCTAGGCCAAGAAGTAACAAAACTTGGTCTTATAATGACCCGAATAGAGGAGTATATAGGCCTCAAATGAAGAGAGTTCAAGGGCAGAATTGGGGACAAAAAAAGAAAGCAAGGACTAATAACGTCAACAACTTTGTCCCTACTCAAAGCAATGGCCGAAACTTCCGATGTTTCCACTGCAACGAGCCCGGTCATTTCAAGAGGCAATGTCCCAAGTTTGGAGGAGGACATCGCCAAGCACCTTTCCAAGGAACTGGCCGTGGTCACGGAGCTGCTACGCGAGGCAGAGGAAGAACCACCTGCGTTGCAAACAGGGAAATGTGCAAAGAAGAAGATCCGACCATGGAAGCAAAGTTTGAAAGGGCAACAGTCCATGTCGCTCTACACAAGAAAGGCCCAAATCTCCAGTTCTTGGTGATTCAGACACCGTGGGACTATCAAGGTAAAGGTTTCAAAACCTTGATTGATTGTGGCAGTACACATTCCTTTATCTCACCAGCTTGTGCAAAAAGATTAGGAATAGCCACAGTAGAAGCACCTACCTTTCTTGTGGAATTAGCAAATGGTCGTGAGGTCACTTGTACCAGGCAAACTGCTAAGGTGGAATTCTTTTTGAGAGGAAAGACGACTTCGGTGAAATTAAGAGTCATGAACTTAGGTCTCCATGACTGTCTACTCGGAATGGATTGGCTTAAACCTAATGACGCCGACATTCATTGTGGAAAGGGCCAAATTTCCTTTTGGAACTCTGAAGGGGAATTAGTCACAACTCAAGGTGAGGCTGGAAAGCCAAAAATTCAATTGGCCAAAGCATCTCGGATTATAAAGGGAGTCAAAAAGAGACTACCTATCTACTTAATTAAGCTCAATAAGTTAGATCAGAAATAGGAGTCTAGTGAAGAACCTTCATGGCTAAAGGAATAAGTGGACGTATTTCCTGAAGAGTTGATAGAACTCCCGCCTCAAAGAGAAGTGGATTATGAGATCAAGCTAGTGCTAGGAGCTGCGCCAATTGCAAAGAGACCTTATAGAATTTCCATTCGGAAGCAATTAAGCTGAAGGAACAACTCAAGCAACTACTAGATCAGGGCTACATCCGTCCAAGCAGTTCACCATGGGGAGCTCCAGTACCGTTCCATAAAAAGAAAGATGGAATGCTTCGACAGTGTATTGATTACAGAGGGTTGAATCAATCAACTGTCAAGAACAAGTACCCTATTCCTAGAATAGATGAGCTTCTTGATCGTCTTCAGGGTGCAAAGATCTTTTCCAAGATTGATCTCAGGTCTGATTACTATTAGATAAGGATCAAGGAAGAAGATATCCCAAAGACGGCCTTCAACACAAGATATGGGCATTTTGAGTTCCTAGTTATGTCATTCAGGCTTACGAATGCACCTGCCACCTTCAACAGGTTAATGCAGGATATCTTTAGGCCATATCTTGATGACTTCGTGCTCACCTTCTTTGACGACAGTTTAGTCTATTCCAAACAGGAAGAAGATCATGGACCCCAACTTTGGATTGTCCTTGAGACAATGAGAGCACATAAGCTCTATGCTAAGAAGAAGAATTATGCATTCTTCAAACGTCAGATTGAATATCTGGGATTCATCGTATCTGCGGAAGGAATCTCAGTGGATCCAGAGATGTGCCAGAATGGCCAATACCAACAACTGTCAAAGAAATATGCAATTTTCTTGGATTGACAGGATGGTATAGGGTTTTCATAAAAAACTATGCTTTGATTGCAGCACCTCTGATGGACTTACTGAAGAAGCAAATATCCATTGCATAGTCAACTGCTGAACAAACGAGCTTTGATAAATTGAAGCAAAGTTTGGTAGTATCAGCACCTATCCTAAAACTTCCAGACCTCAGTAAGGAGTTCAAGGTAGTAACTGATGCTAGCACACTTGCCTTAGGATGTATACTCATGTAGGAAGGTCATCTTGTAGCATACTCTTCAAGGAAATTGAAGAGCCATGAGAAGAATTATGCTACCCATGATCTAGAACTGTTAGCTGTCATCCATGCTCTAAAGCTTTGGAGACACTACCTGTTGGGTAACAAGTTTACACTAGTGACTGATCATAAAAGTCTCAAGTGGATCTTTACCCAGAATGAGCTCAACATGAGGCAATGTCGATGGATTGAAGTGCTGGAGGAGTATGACTTTGAAATCAAGTACCGACTTGGAAAGGAGAATGTAGTTGACAATGCACTCAGTTGCAAGGCATTCCTTAATTCTCTAATCTCTAGCCACAAAGGTGTCCATGCCAAACAACCCAATACTTGAGCTAGCTAGAGAAGAAGCATGCCATGATCCATACTATCAAAAGATGCTAAGGGAGATCTCTATCAAGGACCAGGAACAAAAGCTATAGGCTAAGTATCATGAATTCTCTATCAGTAGTGGACTTGTCTACTATAGAATGAGGTTATGTATATCAGCAAGTCATTCAATTAAGCAGAAGATATTGTGGGAAGCTCATGATTCCCCTTTCTCAGGACATCCTGGCTATGCCAAGACTCTCAATGCAGTTAGGAAGAGCTACTATTGGGAGAGGCTTAAAGGTGACGTTCTCAAATATATCACTGAGTGTTTGTCTTGTCAACGTATCAAAGCCGAACATGTCAAAATGCCAAGAAAGTTACAACCACTCGATATTCCCCAAATGAAATGGTAATTCATTAGTATGGACTTTGTTGTTGGCCTACCCCAAGTTCAGGGAGAATACAACTCCATCGTGGTTGTGGTTGACATGCTTACTAAGGTTGCACACCTTATTCCAATAAAGACAAACTATAAAGCCTCAAACATTGCAAGGTTGTTTATCAAGGAGATTTTCAAGCTACATGGGCTACCCCAGGAGAATCATTAGTGATCGTGATTCTCTCTTCACATCACACTTTTGGAGAGCTATCTTTGAAGCCATTGGGACTCAACTCTATTTTAGTACAGCTTATCATCCCCAAACCGATGGCCAAACAGAGCGAGTCAATCAAGTCATTGAGGATATGCTAAGGGCACACTGCTGTCATGAGCCAAAAAGGTGTATTCAATACTTGCCTTTGGTTGAATTTGCCTACAATGCTTCTTACCAACAAAGCATTTAGATGACCCGTTTTCAAGCATTGTATAGTCATGACTGTCGAAGTCCCCTAAACTTCTCAGATCCAACCTTGAGGTTTGAAGCTTCAAGGTAGATGTTGGAAGAGATGGATGACCAAGTAAAGTCAATAAGACAAGACATCCAAGCCACCAAGGATAGACAGAAGGCATACGCGGATTTGAAGTGTCAAGATAAAGCCTTCGAGGAAGGAGACATGGTCTTCATTCCCGTATGCCCAAAGAAGAGTTCCCTATCCTTAGGAGATTGCAAGAAGCTAAGTCCAAGGTATTGTGGACCATACAAGATCCTCAAGTTCCTAGAACCTAATGCGTATAGACTGCAACTCCTTGAGAACCTAAAGGTTCATAAGGTATTCCATATCAGCCTATTGAAGAAGTACGTACCTAATCCTAGCCACATACTTGATGACCAACAACTTGTAATGCCTAGCCAAGGAGTCCTTGAGCTACAACCTGACACAATTTTAGATGTTAGGGAGAGACAACTCAGATTTAGAACCTTGAGAGAATGCCTCGTCCAGTGGAAAGATTATCCTGAGGAGGATGCCACTTGGATAGATGAAAGCACTCTCAACCATCAATATCCCCAATTTATCTCGAGATGAGGACATCTCGATTCCTCCAAGGGGGAGAGAATGTAATATTTCTACTGAAAATATTACTAGGCTGTGTGAAGTCTCAGGCAAATGACAATGCTAGCATTGTGGTCACGGACGGTGCGGTCTTTAATTGGTACACTGCTTAGGTGGTTTCTGCCTTGTAGGATTTGCAAGAACCTAATTGGAAATAGTCGCTTGAGTTTGCAAATACGCTTCTAGAGGAATATGTCAAGCATAACCAATGAGCTATTCTTGCTTGTGTGGAGGAGGAGATTATGGATACGCAAGTGTATACTCAAGACGTTCTTTGCTCCTTTTCTACTTTTCACGAGTGTGGTATTATTTTGTTCTTCACCACTCGAATTGGGATGCTTGCCATGATTTGTCAATGGTTGACATTTATTCTTTAGAGCGATTGTGGAGGAGATTTCGCTTCTTTCTACTTTGGCACATGATCTCCTTCTCAATAAGCAACCCCTTTTCTTCGATAAATAGTTTTCACAAATCGAGTCTAAGGACTAAGAATCCCGCATAGCTTCATAAGAACCTCCTCTTGGAAGGAGGTCATGTGGATAATATTGAATTATGGAAATTTGTTTTAATTATCCCCTCTTTTCCCCAGCCGAAGGCCGTGATGGAGGAGAGGGAGTAAGGTGTTTATGACTAAGCTTGTTTGCTGGAGCTCGTGGAAGGGATAGGGGCCATGCAACTGGCCGTGTAGGGAGAGAGGTCTCCTCTCCCTACCCTATAAATACCCCCTCTATGGGGTGAGTAAGGGGGGAGCTGAAGATCGGGACGCAGCCAGGCCACGAGAAGGAGCTAAGGGTCGTGACACTGCCGTGTGAGAGAGGGAGTAGAGCTACGCCGCCTGCAGCCTGAGTCGCCACCAGAAGTTGACCCCGCCAACTACTAAAACTGCCGCTTTCCTCTTCCTCCACATGGTGGAGTTCTGTGGGCCACAAAAGCTTCCAAGAAGCTTCTTGGGAAGCTTATGAGGGCCCCTTAGTAAGCCCCCTTTCCTATTGCCTCTCAAGTGGGTTTTTATAAACCCCCCCCTTCCCCGGGATTTAAGCCCTTCCCAAGCGATCTTTACACCCCTTTCCCCTTGGAATTTAAGTCCTTTTCTCCCCTTTTTTTCATTCCACAAAGCCCATTTAAAGCTCCCTTCCTTGGGCTTTCATAGGACTTATCAAGCGGGTTTTATTACCTCGGGTTTTAAGCACCTTTTTCCCCCTTGGACACAATAGCCGGGTTTTTTCAAAACCCTTCTCTTAGTATTTCCACAAAACCATTCCCATGGATTTTTCCCCCCACACAAGTTCTTTTAAAGCCTTCTTGTGGACTTTTATAAGCCCTTCCTAAGGGGTCTTTATAACCCCCGGAATTAAGGTCTTTCCCCCTTGCATCCTCGTGAATTAAGCCTTTTCCTCACCTTGCATTCCACAAAGCTATTTTTAAACCCTTTCCCATTTCAACTCCCACAAGCCTATAAGGCCTTCTAAAGCCCGATTCCGAAGGATGGTGCAATCGGTCAAGGAAGCCGAATCTCAAAGGGAGTTTCGCGTGTGAAGGAGATGGGCCAAGATCATAAGTCTGCGGCCAAGGCAAGAAGGTCGAATACGCGATGGCCCCTAAAAAGGCACAAGGCGCAACCGCAGGAGGATCATCTCCTAACATCCATGTGGACATTTCACCACAAGTCCAGGTTTTCTTTCTAATTTTTAATTTACGTCGTAATAATTCAAATGTGCATGGATCATTTATGGAAATAGCATGCTTTTTTTTTTCCGATTGAAATAGTTTGGCTAATTTAAAGGAAATAGCTCACGATTGAAGAATTCGGTCATTGATATTTTTCAATGAAACGAATTATTGTTGTACACTTCAATTATGCATGGAAAGATAAAATCACATGTTGCATCATTAGACATCTCTTTCTTCGCAAGTATTCATTAAAGAAGATTGCTAACAATCATAGGAATTTGCAAGGCATGGAAATGATTCTAGGGCTACATGAGGTAGATTAAACTTTAGTCATGGCATAAAAACTCAAATCAATTGCGTAAGTAGTTACGAAAGGTTGTGTAATGCTCGTTCAACATACGAATAATTTGTTCATAAATGAAAATTAGAAAAGGCTGCATGGTTTGTTTTGACATAAAACCCTAAAGCTTAGTAGCTGGAATCTTGAATGCATGTTCTAGAAGGATCAATAGAAATTGTATCGTAACTTAACATGCGCTTTGAGCTTAGCCAATAAAACTAGGGTTGTAAATCTAATCATTCATAGCCAATAAATCGTGTGCTTTCGAGAATGGTATCGTAATGGTTTTACCCTAAAACACCTAAACCACAAAGGATTTGCTTAGAAATGGTTAAATTGATGCAACAATACTCCAATTGCTAATTAGGGTTTAGCACGTTGAGGGCGTGACCTAGTCACTCTTATTTCCAAACTAAAACTCTCATACCCTAAAAACTTGTCCACATTCACAGAATGTAGGGACAATAGGACATACTTGCGAGAAACGATCTAGGGTTTCTACCCTAAGGATCGCTCGCTAAAAAGATGAGACTCGGGTTGAATTTGGAACCCTAGGACTGACAATGTCGGCCTAGTGAAATCAGGAATGGATTGTTATGAAGACACCCTAACCCTGTTTCCTATCTAATCATGATTCCGTGATTAGAAGATGCCGTTTGATGGGTAAAATAGTCCCATGGATTAGATGCGACACTTGTGCAACAAGTTGTAGAGTCACATGATCTTGTGATTTGATCACAAGGGAATGACCAAATTCCTCGGATTGAGATTGGTAGATTCTTGCGCAAGTTTATCTTGCAAGAGGATTAGTAGTCATCTTGACATAGCACCTTTCTTGGGAAAGGTGACCAAGATAAGGGGATTAGATAATTGCTTGGAAGAAAAAGACCAATCAGTAATTTGGAATAACATATTTAGTGCTAATAGACTTAAGGTATTGGTTAAGTTGGATTAATAAGGTACGGCCCTAGCCCAAGGACATAAGGTTTAACAAACAAACCCTTGGGCATCTTTCCAAGTCACAATTGATCTCGGATCGAGTGCTGGATGCATTCGGAAAGAAGGATTCACTCCTTAGCAGCTGGCCAAAACAACGATCACTGGAAATGATTGTGCTTGTAACAGTTTAGAGAGCAGTGTTTGCTTTGTTTGTCCAAAGAATTAAAGGATGAAAAGATATCTAATTCTTCAGGTTGAAGGCCTGAAGGGAGAGGCAGCCTAAGTTACCCCCGACTGTCTGCCTGACCCTAACCAAGGGGGTTGTTAACCGCGCCAGGAAGGTGGACCGAACCCACTGCGAGAGGTCTCTCCATTGAGCGCTACTTGGAGCAGGAGGACACTTGGGTGCCAGGGGGAGCTCTGGCCATAAATCCCTAGCCTTCCGAGCCCTGCACAAGAGGCCAACGTGACTCGGGATTGGATCTCGAGGCCTGCATACTAGTCTATAGGAAGAATCTTGGATTAGTAATCCCTGTGGATTACTGCATAGCCTTTGGGCAGATTATGGATAAGCCTACGGGGGGCTGGACTTTATAAATGTATTCCAAAGATAAATATGATAACCAGTTGACAAGGAACTTGTTTGACACTGCTTTTCTATGTCAAGTGCTATGATTACGTGAAGGAACCAGTGTCTAACAGGCTAATTAAGGAAGCTGCTAGATGCATGTTCAACTAAATGTGGTAAGTAATTAGACAACTAAAACAACTGAGGAAAGTGTGGTGGATGTGGCCATGGGTCCATCCTACAGATCAGTGGTCCCGGTTGGTCGGGAACTTTTCTCAATCATGATGGAGAGCAAGAAGATCGTTTCAAAGGACACGAACAGCAAAGGCACTGACCTAGCGTCTAAGTTATAATAATCCTGATTTACACTGTTTTAGGGGAATGGAATGGGGCTATACCTTATGGCAGAGAGGTTGATCTTTGAATCCCTCTTGTTTCCCATTCTCCTTGAACCAAGTGCAGCGTGAATCCGCTTCGGCCCTGGCGTTTTTGCGTAAAGTAGTTCGCCCGGGGTTCGACACTAGTTGCTGTTTAGGAAATGACCATTAGGGAAAACCCTGATTTAGGTCGGTCCTAAGTGGGAATGGCTAGAATACTTCCACTACGTGGCAGATGCAGAAATTCCTAGATTGGAAACTTTGTGACATTCTGGCGAGTGCCGGGTGGAGCTTTCTAGATCTCCTTTCCGATGGACTGCTAAGACGTGTCCTAAAGGGAGTAGGTGCACACGTTACACAAGGAAGAAGACATCAACATTTTAGAAGCCATGAAAAAGTGGCAAGAGGGAGGGTTGGAGCAAGCAAGGAAAAAGATCGACCAACGAGAGAAAGGAAACTCAAGGCCTATGCAGGACCTTGCTTGCAAACTTGCAAAAGCTAAGCATGACAAAGGTGTAGTGGAAGATAGAGCCCATCTGGCCCATGGAGGTCAATCAATAAATATATGTATGTATAATGTAGGTTCAACATAAGGGATTTTTGAAATACCATTTTTACACATTTTTTACATATATAAGAGTCCCATATAAAGGGGTTACTTATAGATTGAATAGAAAATGATTATATTTTATTAAAGAAAAAATCAGAGTAGATAAGGATATTTATAAATCGGCCTTAAACACATGTGATAGAGAGGGTATACATATAGTGAACTACCCGGGCCAACTGGCAAAAAAGATAATGAGAATCCAACAGAAGTGTTTTGTAAAGACTCTCACAGAAGCCAACAACTTGGAAAAGGAGGTTACAATGGAGAGATTGAAGAGAAAACTCCAAGTAGCCAGGGAAGCCCTCCAAAACACCTTGGGGCCAGTACCACAACTATCAAAGGACGAGCCCAGTCAAGGTAAAGTGGCTCATTAGTTTGAACAAGAAGGCATCACAAGGGAGCAGCTTGTAAGATTGAGATTTGTGATTCACGAGGAACTTGACCCTTCAGTACTACCAATTGATGGGGACATGGAAGATGCTCCCAAAACATCCCACACACAAGAGCAGCTAGAGCACAAAGAGTCATCCTCTTGAGGTGTAAACATAGACCCAAAGCAGCAGAGGAGGCAAAAATAGGTAGGTGAAGTGGAGTTGAAGCTTAGGGCGAAGGCACAATAGGTGCTAGAGATGTCCTTCTTAAGAGAACCACAAGTAGTGTGTATACATTGGGAAGAAGAGCTCTCAGCCCTAGAAAGAATGGAGTCATGGGATGCATCGATGACTGTTGTTTTCAACAAAATGGAAAACCTTAAGTAGATAATCTTAGTAAATTTCATAAATCAAGTGATTGAGATTGGTAGGCAGGAGATGGCTAGATCAAAATCTGCAAGATCTTGAGTCATGATGAGGAGAGGAGCAAAGGTACTTATAGAATATTGTGTTTGAAAAGCCTAGACTAGTGCTTGGCTTGGAGTCACAACTACAGACTATCTTGGAGGAGAGCGATGAGGCAGGGATGGCCTTGTGTGGATCATTGCTTGAGGAAAGAGGAGATCTTGTGCATTTACGCTACCCATAAATGCATACTGTTGACTACATTGCATCCCTTGATTTTGGTCATGGGGGTGAGACTGGCATGCTTATGCTTGAGAGATCATCGACCTCGTCTTCTAGTATGGACTCAGTATCTTTTAGGTGCTCTTAGGCTTCCTTCACCCACTCCTTCACTTTCTCGATAGCTTCGAGTTGGTGCTTTGGGTTGGGATACTCCCCGACCTTAGCACTTCCCTTTTCAACCCTCTTTGGAGTTGACATTTCTACCTCTTCATCAGTGACTTTCTTTCCAGCAGAGGTAGTGTCATGGCACTTTTGGTTTTGAGCATGACCTTAGTATCTGGTCTCTTCTTCCTCTGTCTCCGACTCTTCTTTCTAATTGAGGTTGCGTTGAGATTGCTAGGCCCTGGCAATGATATGACACCCTGCTTTGTCTGTGCATGGGTCATGACATGCAATGGAATAGGTGTTGCCTCCCCATCGAGTGTCTCGACACCCAACAATCCCAACGGGACCGATGGCTCATTTTACAAACTAGAGTATGGCTTCCATTTAGGGCAATTGATAAGGAGATGAGTGATTCCACACTCAGCACATCTCAAGTCAGCCTTGTCTCTATTTGCTTGCTTCCTCTCGAGGCAGCGCAAAGAAATGTGTCATGGGTGACCGCAAGTCCAACATACGATTGGCTCTTTATCTGCCCTCCTAGGCCTCCGCCTCTCCCTCTACCTAATGCCATCACTGGTAGTATTAGCCGGTAGTCCATAAGAATTACATTGCCTTCTTTGTCATACAATACGTAAGGGTGTACATAAGGCTCTTCACCGTTGGGCTCCTTCACATAATAGTGGACTGGAGTGTCAATCGGTGGATGGGTTACGTAGGGTCCGGGTGGCCTAGGGATACCCATAGGGTTTATCTCCATCCTAGGGATGGCCGGCTTAGTGCTGTTAGGTGTTGGGAGGGCCAATAGGTCTCCCCTTCCAAATAAGTTTGGTGGCCTATTCACAAGGTAGGGTTGACTGTAAGGTTATGCGTATGGAAGTCTCCGAGGTAATTGACAATGCATGGCGTCATGGCCGGAATCTACCGCAATTAGTGCAAGGTTGTAATCTAGAGTCCTGACACTTGGCTGGCAAGTGGTTTTCACCACAATATACACATTTGATGTGTGGGCGCGTTGGTTGTCTCGTCATCTCCTACAATTTGGCTATGTCCATCTTGATCTCTTCTAGCTCTTGTCCTGAATCAGTGATCTTCCCTTTATTTGAGCACTTGGGCATAATCTCTCGGTTGGTGTGAAGCTCTCTTAGAATTCCTAGCGCTACACTCTTCTTAATTCGAGCTCCTAGAGCTTCTCTCCTTGATCTGGTCATCCACTCTAATAGCTTCTTCAAAGACCCTTGCTAGCGCGTCTCGCTACAGGCTCGAGTTGCCTGGCAAGGGGAATGTTTGCCATCTAACAATTAAGGGAAAGCAAGAGGCAACTTGGAAAAATAAGGATAAAAGTAAAAACATGAGGTTTTTGAAAAAAGAAGAGAAGACAAATGTTTGATACAACACAATAAGCGTGAGAGAGAGAGAGAGAGAGAGAGAGAGAGAGAGAGAGAGAGAGAGAGAGAGAGAGAGAGAGAGAGAGAGAGAGAGGGAGAAGAAGAATCTTGCAGGTTGAAGAAGGGAGAAATCTGAAGCTCAGAAAAAGAAGAACAAACTACTAGAAGAAAGAGACTGTGAAGTTGAAGTTATTGGAGTTGAGATGCAGGATGGCAAGGCTGTTGAAGTTAATGGGCTGATGATGCGAGTTCTCAGTTTTCAAATGATGGTAATAAAAGTCTCATTTTTGTCTTGTTTTCTTCTATTGCTTTGTGGGGAAGAGAATTTGCAGATCAGTTCTGATGTATGGATATGAGTGAAAGACAATAGAGCGTTGTTCTTCATCATGTTGAGAGTGATGTATGTTAGTTGTTGTGTGAGGCTTCCCGTTAGCAGAGAAGAATGGAAGTAAAGGATCTCGACATCTTAAAACTGGGTATATGGCCAAGAATATGTGTTATGTGCAGATGTTGAATGCACGGGTTTGAGTTAGTGGAAATCTGGAGGGATTTGCAGCCAAGAAAATGATGAATCAGAATTCATCAAGTTAGAAGCTCCCGCAACTCTTAATCAATGCAAGATATGCTGAGATGTATCTGCTGGTATGCTGAAACGACAAATTGAAGTCAAAGAATGTGTCTTCCCATTTGCAAATTTGTGCTTTTGGAACATAGCAATTGTGTTTGTTGTATAGAGTATGCAAAAATTTAGGTCTATAGACTGTGCAGAGCTATTTCAAGGTAGTAAATCAAGGAATTTGACTCTGAGTTGTCTTGAAGAGTTATAGATTGGAAAGAGAGCTACAACTTTCCTTTTTGAAGCTTGACAATCCAAGGTCTGGTTAGAAAGTTATGAATTGTTCTGTGTAATGCTATATGAGGCAATTTTTGTGCTCTATGAGGAAATAGGTGAATTAAGCATCATATATATCACCAACTTGGTTTCCCATGAAAGTCATCATGATTATCCATTGCTATATCAGTGTAAACTATGTTTTGATGCAGTAATGGATTATCTATAGTTGTGAAATGCTTATAGTAGCTGAGTTGGCATGAAAATTTGTCGTATAAAGCTTTGGTTATCTATGTTTTTGGATTGTATTTATGTGTGCTTTGAGAAAAGAAGAACGGAAAGGATCTACAACTAGTTTTACATGGATTGAGGCAATCACGCTTTGTGGGATAGTTTGCTATGTGGGGTTGCCATCCCTAAAAAATAAGAGTTGTGTAAATCTAAAAGCTCTTGTTGTCAAAGTCTTAGCCATGGTTCTTTCAGTGTCAGATTCTCACTAAAACTGGTAAAATTTGAGCTTGAAGGATTAAATTGTTTAAGTGTTGAGAGTTGAAGTCTCAGTGAGGAGTGAGTGATCAGGAATTTTGGATCATGTGTTCAGTGGTGTTGTTTTGTGGGTTCTGTTGAGGGAAGATCCTCGATCTTTATTCTGTGGTGTTGACTTGGGGGTTGTTAGAGGCCGACTACCCAATTCACCTACCAACATAATCCAGGATGTCCTCTTTCTCTCTCTCCTTGACATTCATGAGTTGCACTAGTAGGTTATCTGAGTATCCTGGTTCAGAGAATCTCTTAATGAAGAGATTTTTCAGGCCATTGAAATTGGCTCACTCAGAAGCATCTAAACTCGTATACTAGGTCTTACCTTTTTCACCTAAGCATAGACCGAAAGCTTGTGAGCGTTGAGTGAAATCAATGAGGCCGTTGGCCTCGCAGACCTGCTTGAATTGCTCTATGAAGCTATATATGCCATCGTTCGGTTGGTATTTGTCTAGCTGATTCACTACTATGGGAATTTTCAATTGGCTGTTAGAGCCTTGGCTGACTCCTAACCCTACGGGCAGCAATTGTAACGTTCGCATAAACTACTTCTTGAGGATAATGATATGACATTTTCTTAAGGATAAATGGAAAATTTATTATTATTATTTTTTCCTTATCCCCCCCTAGCCAAGAGTCGTGCTGGAGGGGGAGGGGAATAGAAAGGAGGCAGAAGCTCCTCGGTGGGAGCTCGCAGGTGTGGTAGTGCCATGCCTCTCGACACGTAGAGAGGGAAGATCTCCCTCCCCTCCCCCTATAAAAAAAAAACCAGTCGTGACGTTGTGCAAGGGAGGGCCAGAAGGAGGCGCTGCCATGGGAGGCTGGGCATCATGAGTGAAGGGAGTGCTACCGCCACTCTGTAGCATCGTGAGGAGAGAGAGATCGAAGACAGACTGGCTGCTGCTTCCGGGAGTGGAGACAAGGTGCTATTGTCTGCCAAAGGCCAGGACGACGTCGCCTCTGCTGTCGCGCCGCCCCAACCGCCAAACGCCGCCAATTCGGCATTGAAATTTCCCCCTCCTGCCACGTCAGAAGCCATAGAAGAAGCTTCTGAGGGGAAGCTTCTAAGGGGGCTAGATAAGCCCCCTTTCACCCCCCTTCTTGTGCCTTTTGAAACCCTTTCTCTCCCCCCGTGTTTAAGCTCTATAAGCCCCCTTTCCCCCCAATAAGAGTTGGGCTTAGAGGTCTTATTACCCCCGGGTATTTGATCTTTCTTAAACCCCTTTCTTTAGGCTTTGGAACCACCCCTTTCCCCCCGTGTTTAAACCTTCTCTAGCCCCCTTCCTTTGTGGCATATTGAAACTCCTTTCCTCCAAATTTCCCTAAAGGTCCTTAGACCCTTACTTATAACCTTTACTGTTATTATTTTCCCTTGGAGTTTTCCCCTTAGGGTTTTCCCCCATAAAAGGTTACTCCAAATAACCTTTCTTTTTTCCCCATGTTTTGTTAAAAATCCCCCTTAGGCCATGCAAAAATAACCCTTGGAGCTCTCCCGCACCTTGTTTCTTTTCCACACCTTTCTATTCCCCGTTCGTGCGAGTTTACAAAGGCCATTAAGCCTTCCCCATGGCTTCAATGGGTCTTAGTCGTGAGAAATTTTGAAGCACCCCCTTCCGAAATCCCTACTTCAAGGAGGGAGCCTTCTAAAACTACTTTCGACGGACGGTGCAAGGGAGCGACGGTGGAATTCCAAAGAGGAGTTGTAAAGCTGCTTCCACATCCGAAAGACTACAATTGCGATGCCTCCTAAGAAAGTCCAAGGCACAGCTGCACACAGCTAAAGCCCTAAAGCGGGACGATGGTAACAGCGTGGCCCTGTTCATGTACGAGAATATCATCACCCGTTTTAGCAGTCCCTTAGAGCTGGTAAGTGATAGAGGCACGCATTTCCTTAACAAAGTCATGGAGGAGTTGACAGAGTTGTATAAGATCCGCCATCGCAAGTCCACTCCTTATTACCCCAGAGCCAACGGCCAAGTTGAAGTCACCAATCGCATCCTCTGCTCGATTCTGACAAGAACGATTGCCGCACATCGTCTGATTGGGACGATCGACTTACAGAGGCCCTCTGGGCGTACAGAACCTCCCATAAAGCAGCAACAGGACAGACACCCTTCCAGCTGGTGTATGGTACAGAAGCTGTTTTTCCTGTTGAATTGAAACTACCCTCTTTGAGAGTGGCCATCAAAGAGCGTTTGGGGGATGATGATTCACTGCAACGCCGTCTCCTCCACTTGGAATGTTTGGACGAAATTCGTAGGATGGCTCTATAGTGCATGGAAGCCACGCAAGTTCGACGTAAGGCTTACCATGATAGCTTCATCAAGCACAAGGAGTTCAAAGAAGGTGATTTGGTCCTAGCCTATGATTCACGCTTTGGCAAGTTTCCTGGCAAGCTTCAACAGTGGTGGATGGGCCCCTATAAGGTACTTGCCGTCAACCCTAATGGTTCTGTCCAAGTGCAGACCGTTGATGCCTCTGATGATCCCTTTCTGATCAATGGATATCGCCTGAAGAAGTACTTCCCTCCTTGGGGATCTTGACAACCATGGACACTTGATCCTTTCCCTCGTTGGCGCGGCACTGTACTTCTTATGATGCTACTTCTGATAGCCGTTCTTCAGTCACTCCTGATAAAGTGGACGCAACCCTCTGTCCCCTCAAACCCCCCTTCCAACCTTGATCTCTTATCCTCTATTTTCCACCAGCGACAGTGGCAAGGTGGGTTCTGACAAATGGTAGTTCTACCATTCCCTTGCTCAATTCAAAAAAAAAAGAAAACGAGGAAAAAAATGAAATGAAAAAAAAAACAAATATGTTATGAGAGAAAAGGAAGCAATTCTCTGTCATAGCAGGCCTCGTTCCAAGAAAAGGTGGTAAACACCCTTGGGCGGGAAGCTGGCTGTGGAAAAGGTGGTAACACCCAGCAGTCCAGAAAGTGGATTCATTAATTGATATCCCTAGGATCCAATTCTGAAGCTGCCTCCCTTGGTACGCTGTGTCCTGGGTCTCTCTGCAAAGCGTCTACCTGTCCTCTAGCAGACAACATGTTCCTATCCAATACAATATTCGATTTGATGGCTACCTCCCTGGGTATGCTCTTCAGCAACTGATGACGCGATCTTCATCGACAAACAATCAAGTGACGTGAGCTTTCATCCTAACCGGATGGGGAAGTGAGTATGGTTGCCCTCTATAATTATCGATAGAGAGTGAGACAGAGGGTGGGGCGAGAGACCAGTCTTTTCCCTTCAAATCAAATGAGAGGTGAGAAGTGTGAATGAAGTGTTGCACGCACGGGATGGACCTCTCAATGCACAAAGCACAATTTGTTTCTGTGCACTGCACCATAAGGCTCCCTTGCCTTCCTTCTTGCACCGTATGCCGGCACAGGGCGGGATGCACCGTTGCACCATCAAATGTGCACAAGGCATACAATCTTTGCACAAGCGCCTGTGAGGATTACATCAATGGGTTTCAGGACATGGTTGCCCTCTTGTATCTATCAACAGAGCGTGCGACAGAGGGTGGGATGAGTGTGACTGGAGTGTCTTCAATCAATTACCGAGAGGTGAGATTGAGGGACTGTCAGAGAGAGAACTAGGGAGAGAGAAAGAGGAGAGAGAAAGACTGCAGAGGAAAGAGAAAGACTGCAGGAAGAGAGAGAAATAGAGTGACGAGGAGAGAGAAAGACTAGAATTGGAGAGAGAAAGACAGGAAAGGTGAAGAAGCCATGGAAGCTTGGAGCAAGAAGGGAGAGAAAGACTGTAATTGTATTGATATGTCAAAAGATGTAGAAAATTACAACTTATCTCCTTATATACCAATGTCAGTGTGACATGGCATATTATCAACATTTTAACTATTTCCAACTTCTTACAATCCATCCCTTCCCAAAAGTTTTTGTCCTCAAAAACAAACCTAGAAACAAGCTAAAAAGGAGATGGATAGAACAGAGTACTACTCTGTACAGCATTACAAGGGATAAAAGAAAAGATTACCTAATACTCAATAGTAGTTCTAATCTATACAGGAGGTCAAAATCAGCCTGTAACCTCCCGGATCAAAAGGAAAAGTTGTATCTTTGCCATGCATAGGATCAACTTTCATAAGATCAAAATCAAATATTGCTGAAAATATGATCATCATGATAGTACTCACTAACAAAGTCTCCATTGCATGATGAACTTCCAAGTCCACATGCTGTCCATAATCTGCCTTCTTGAACTGAACTTCTTGTTGTTGAACTTCTTGTTGTGGACTCATACCAGAAGGGTCTTCAACAAGATGTTCTCCATCATTTACATCATAATATTCAAATAGCAAGATTATTTTGGCAGACTTTGCCCTACATGTGGCTTGGTGATTACAAGATAGTGGCTTCGCACAACGATAGCATAAGCCCGCAGCATGCAATTTCCGTATTGTATCACTAGTAAGGTGTCTAACACGTTTAGCTTTAGATAGCAATTTACACACCTGTTCATCACCATTAGTCAGCTCTATGATATTTTTGACATGCTGCTCATAGTCATCTTGCTGCTCATGCATAACAGATGGCTGTCCATGCTCATCATGTACAACAGATGGCTGTCCATGCTCATCATGTACAACAGATAGCTGTCCATGCTCATCATGTACAACAGATGGTTGTCCATACTCATAACCATATTGCTCATGCTGTTCATACTGCATATGGTGATAATAGCCCTGCTGCACATCAGAGGAACAGTTTGGTTGAGCATATACATTTGCTTCTACTGATGTTTGCTGCTCATATACATAAGCATATTGCCTTTGATCATTGATCCCACTGTATTGGTCATAATCACTTGCTTGCTGTTGATCAAAGCTAGAAGTGTATTGATAAGCATAACCATTTCTGTTACATCCATAAGAACTATGTTGCTGAAGAGATGGGTGCTCATAAGCATAAGCATGTTGACCATAATAACCATTCTGCTGCCAAGGTTCAATGGAATGATACTCTTCAGCATATACATGTTGTCCATAAGCATAAACATTTGATCCAAGTGTACCATCAGCATATTGATGCTGGCCATGAGCATAAGCATTTGGTTCAGGTCTTGCTATTTTTTCCATATATGCCTTTATAAGAGCAATACACTGTTCATTCGAAGCTACAAGTTTGTCAATATTAGCTTGTATTTGATGCTGATCTTGTACAAATTTGTCCATTTTAGCCTGTGTTTGAAACCAACCTTGTCCAAATTTGTCCATTTTAGCATGTATTTGAAGCCAACGTTGTTCACTAGAGCTGGAGCTATTGTTCTTAGCTACTGCCATTGTAGTCAAGTTGCTTTCAAAATATTCCAAAGCATAACAGAAGTCAGCTATAGCAATATCATGAATCATAAATCCTCAAGAATGCAGAGGTATCTTGTGGTTCTTGTACCAAACTTTACAAACAAGAGATATGTTGTTCCTGTCCATGTCTGTGTTGGGCTCCAAATCTGTAATCTTCAGTCAATTTCGTAGCTCAACTTGGCTGTCAATTTTTCTCACTTAACAAGTCTGGAGATTTAAACCCTGCTCACAAAGCTATGATGAAAGTGGCCAGTTCCAAGTATAAACACCAATCCTAATGTAATGGATGTCAAAACCACTGCTGATATTGGTTAATCTAACAAAGCTGTAGGCAGTAACCCAACTATGCCCTCATGCACAGCTCATAACCCAAAGAGATCATCTCCATGTTAAGCAGCAGGCTGTCATCTCAGGAGCCATTGTCCTTACAACAGCTGTAGCAACAGCCAAGACTCCTGGAATTGGGAAAAAAAAAAACACTAACTGTAACATCAGCTGCAATTGTATATCATCTTGCCAAGAAAATCAGGACCAGGTGCTGGTTTGTGCTCCTAGCAATCTGGCAGTTGATCAACTAGCTGAGTAGATCAGTGGCACAGGATCAGGTGTACAGAATGTATGGACAGCTCGCAGAGATGGGAATTTGAGCAGAATAGTTACTTCAGACTTCAGTGGTAATGATGCAATGGGGAGTGGACAAGTTCCTTCAGAATGGACACACTATGAGAGTAAGAATAGAGCAAGGCTATCGGGATTTTTGGTTTGGATGGGGTCTCCCTTGCGGCAATGGAAGATATGCAAAGCTTCTATAAGAAGTACGTGGAGAGTCGTATTGAAATTGTCAAACTGGGAGGCAGGTGCACCATCAAAATGTATGGCCCAACTGGAGCTGGAAAGAGTCACAACTTAGTCTGCAATCACAGGCGACTATCAAAGAACAGCTTCTTTACTATGTTCATCAAGAAGAAAGCCAAAGTGTCCTCAAAAGCTATGTGACACTGTAGCAAAAGTAGTAGCAAATGCTGCAGAGGATGCCTCGTGGTTGGAACTTCTTCCCTTTTTGCATATCATCAAAGCTGATGCAACACTGCTTGGTAAAGAGGTCCCTTACCCTACAATACACTGCACACTGCAAATCCTACCACAATGCACACTGTAAATCCTTATGAGACTCCCCAGTAGGAGTGAAGTGTTGAATGCACTGTTAAATGAGGAAGAGCTGGTTAACACGGATGCATGATTTTGTTCAAGCTTCACAAGCGTGGACACCGGTGTATCAACAGATGCACAAATCAAACTTGGCACTGCATGATTTTGTTCAAGCTTCACAAGCGTGGACACCGGTGTATCAACAGATGCACAAATCAAACTTGGAATGTGCAAGATAACCTCCTTGCCACTTTCTGGTGCAACTGACCAGGCTGGTACAAATCATTCTTGTGAGGAGCTCACAATTTCTTTTCAGTCTGTTTCATCACAAGCCCATTGCATTAAAACCAGTCGTCCTTCAAGGAGTTCTGAGTTTTCAGAAACTTGAACTATGCAGCCCTCTTGACATTTCCAGAAAAAATTGTGGGATAATGAATTCGTATTGCTTCTGTGAAGTTAAAGCTCTTTCCAATGCTGTAGCAGGCTCCAGAATGTATAA
Source organism: Lygodium microphyllum (assembly GCF_053477565.2). Taxonomy (NCBI): domain Eukaryota; kingdom Viridiplantae; phylum Streptophyta; class Polypodiopsida; order Schizaeales; family Lygodiaceae; genus Lygodium; species Lygodium microphyllum. Next base: position 116,885,827 of record NC_141154.1, on the reverse strand, counting down.
CTGGAAAAGCTAAAACCAATCCTCCAGGCCTCACAAAATAAAGCCCAGGCCAACAACATGGCAAGCTGAATGCCAAGACCTGAAGCAGACTGTCACATCCTTTTAAGTTGGGTTATTGAGCAAACTCAATATAAACAATCGTTGTTGCAATTGGACTCCCCAGAAAAAGCACAACACATCCATGGCTATAGAACTTGTAGTTAACTGGTAAGCCCTCATCATCAATCCAACACCAATGCCAAGACCTACACACATGCCCAAGCCAAGGCCCACACCAACATGTACACCAGCATTGAACCAGGTGATTTCACCCAGCGCATCAGCAGAAGAGGAGGAACACCAGGCAGAAGCAAGTTAGCCTTTCCCCTTGCGTATTTGGAGCAGAAGCATTTTCAAATGGGTCATCCGTGATGCCAAGCATTTCTCGAACAACTTGCAAACTCTAGATCAAACACCACCTTCGCCATTTTCCTCGTTTGTGGCATGTTATGTTCTGTAGTGGTCAGCATTCCCGGAAGGCATAGTCCATAGCTCCGTCATGCTCAACAATCTGTGAGAGTTGTCGATAGCTTTGACAATGGTTGATGTGTGGAACAGGGAAAGGATGCTGCAAGCTATAGAGGCTGGCCAGCAGCCTTGGGAAATGTGCCCGCAGGAATTTGTTGATCACATGCCTTGCGAGGACTCCAAAAGGATGTGGCATTTGAGCAGAAGAGGAGGAACACCAGACAGAAGCAAGTCAACCTTTGCACATAGATTCAGTCCTCACGTAGCTACACCTTTGGAATCTCCATCAGATAGTCCTGCTTCATGGAACTCTTCACAAGCTCGCTTTAACGGAGAAAGTGATCTTCTTCGTGGCCAGAGACTGTTTGGTGTTCCTCAGAAATCAAACTCTACAGCCAAAGAACTAGCAAAATGTTTCAAAAGGCTTTTGCATTTTGGGAGAAAAAGTCGTGCATCTGAAACAGTTGCAATGGATTGTGTTTCTGCATCAAGAACATCTTTTCCAAGATAATGGGGCAGTAGGTGACGCTGATCCTGAATGATGATGCATCTGTTGCTGAGAAGCAGTTCACTTCGTGTGAAGAAAAGGTTGGAGAGCAGCTGCTGCCGATGGCAGATGTAGGTGACGCTGATCCTGCTACAACGGAGAACACCTTGGAACCTAAAAAGGCCACAATGGAGCCGTTTGGTGCTGTGATGTCTCAAGAGACACTTCTCGACTGATTACTGGGTCTGCGGCGGCTTCCAAGCACATTTCGTCCTTGTGTTGCACTGAGAACAAGGCCTTCCTGGAGACACTTCTCGACTGATTACTGGGTCTGCGGCGGCTTCCAAGCACATTTCGTCCTTGTGTTGCATTGAGAACAAGGCCTTCCTGGACCTTTACCTTATGGCGCCGTTGCTCTGCTGCGCGTTATCGAGGATGCTGCTCCAAAAAAATCACCTGACCGAGGCGGATGAGTTTGAGGACAAGATGAAAGAGCTGAAGAGCGTGTGCAACCGTAGCATTGCCGCAGAAGATCGAGGATGCTGCTCCAAAAATCACCTGGCCGAGGCGGATGAGTTTGAGGACAAGATGAAAGAGGTGAAGAGCGTGTGCAACCCCATCATCGCAAGGATGTATCAGGGAGGGGCTTCTCAACGCCAATCTGTCACCCTCAGTGTAACAGACAATCCCCTGGCATGCTCAGTCCCTTGCACTTACCCTAAGCAGTCGGAGGATGCCTTCGAAGTCCGCTATGGAAAGGACGAAGTACAAGCCGAGGTTGAAGTGGAAGAAGCAGCCGGAGGACTCTTTCAGGCAACAATTATGCAGCAGTCTTGTGAAATGGATGACGGAGCATCCGAAATCACGCTCCTGCTGTAATCATCATCACGGAACTACATTCTCCCCGTCCCCTTCTGAGCCGGACATTCGGCTCTAGCAGCATCTTCATATAGTGAACCCTCTGCAATACAGCTCCTGTCCTGCAGTGGCACAATAGAGCTGAAAATATCCTCCCATCCTCCAAACAGCCACATGGATGATGCAAGGTTAAATGGTGCTCAAGGTGGAGCTCTAAGTATAAGGAATCAAGTCATGTATGCCTTTGGAATCATGGGAGTCATGGGAGAAAGGTAGAAGCAAGAGGTCCTCCATGGGAGCTCTCAAGAAAGCTTGAAGGAGGTAGAAGAAGACTTCTCTTTGAAAAGTAACAGTGGTTTAACTCTCCCTTAACTCCTGTGTAGATTTTTCCCAAAAAGAACCCTAGAATTTCACCTCAAAGTTGGAAAACGAGCTGCCATTTTGTCTCCATGCCTTCAAATTTGATCAAACCTCCTGACATAGCTTGTGTGGAGTCCAAGAAAGCTGCCATTAATGCTTCTGCATGCAGTCCTTGTGGTCCAGAGATGCTTTGGAAACTCCCCTACTGCTCCCGTACTTGTGTACCTGTGGCTCAAAATTCCATGTAACTAGAAAGTTGTAACTAGGTGAAAATGAGGGACTAACTGGGACCAAGAACCAAGGCTCTGATACCACTTGTCAGAGAGAGAACTAGGGAGAGAGAAAGAGGAGAGAGAAAGACTGCAGAGGAAAGAGAAAGACTGTAGGAAGAGAGAGAAATAGAGTGACGAGGAGAGAGAAAGACTAGAATTGGAGAGAGAAAGACAGGAAAGGTGAAGAAGCCATGGAAGCTTGGAGCAAGAAGGGAGAGAAAGACTGTAATTGTATTGATATGTCAAAAGATGTAGAAAATTACAACTTATCTCCTTATATACCAATGTCAGTGTGACATGGCATATTATCAACATTTTAACTATTTCCAACTTCTTACAGGGACGTTACGACACTTGGAGTCAGGTATGTTCCAGTTTCCCTGTGCACCCACGGGATGGGTCTTTACCGTCATCACAAGACACATCATCGTGTTCTGTCCATCGCACTCTAAGGCTCCTTTGCCTTCCTTCTTGCACTTATGCCAGACGGGTTGGACGCACTAATGCACCATCAACTGTGCACTTTGGCATACTCCTTCTGCACCATTCCCCCTTGTCGATTTCTAAACCGGGTACGAGATATGGGTTTCAATCATTTTTCCTTGAGTGATATTAGTCATGGGGCCAGTGCCTGTTCTTTCATTCCATTTGAGTGACTGCGAGTTGAGTGTAGTATCCCTCATCGACAACGAATTTCCTGCGATTCCTTTAATTAGCTACCTCCCTGGGTATTGCTGCGTGGTCCCTGCCATGAAGGACGTGCGCTGTAAAGATGCCTTGGTACCTCTTGCAGTCGACAACAACCCTGGACGTGCCATCGACACTCACCCTTGCTTCTTGACAAAATGGGCCAAGCTTTTCTCACCCTCCCACTTTGGTTTCTTCGTGACGGTTATGTTTTAAGTGTGGGGACGTTAGTGGATGGTCTGTGGCGTGGTCCTAGGTCCCTGTTGCTCGGTTAACCCTATCCGTTAAGGTCTTAAGTGTGGGGACGCGTCCCTGCGCGTCTACATTGCATACCCTTCTGCATATGCCTTAACCTGTTCATGCATGTATGACATGATTTGATGTTACCTTGATGGGGTCCCTTCCCACCCGACCGTTCCTTTTCCACCCACCCTTGGGGCTGTTCCCTTGCAGTTTTCCTTCATTCCCTAATTTTGCGGTCCTGTCCTATGAATGTACCCTACATTCACCAAAGTCCAAATCTAACGATATAGCCCTGTTCCTCCCTTTGAACTGATCATTTTTCCTTTTTACCTACCCCTGTTCCAGTGCACAGTTTTTGAGTTATTAATTTTTGAAGCATTTTGCGCAATTTAGCCGGTTTTCCATGTGAATGCACTTTTCTTGCTTCGAAACCATGCTCTGACGTCCTAGCCCTGACCACCACTTTTCCCTGACATTTTTCCTTTTTATTCCGCATCATTCCGATACACGGTTTGTCCATTATTAATTTTCTGGGTTTTTAAGACTTTTTCATGCGTATTTTTGACATTTTTCCATGTGAACCTGCCCTGTTTGCATCGGAATTCCAATTTGATTTGACAGCCGTGTCCCCACCCTACCCACCACCCTGCCCACCCCTTCCCCCCAACCACCCGACCCTTCCCTCCAACCACCTCCTTCTCCCTGCATACCCCCCCTCTCCCTCCTCCTCCATTTCTTCCCTCTTCCTCCTCCCCTCCATATTCCCCTCCTCCCCCCTCTTCTCTCCCTTCCTCCTCTTCTTCTCCCTCTCTCCTCCTTCCTCCCCTCTCCTTCCCCTCCTTCCTCTCCCTCCAGCCAGTCGCCTCCAGCCCCCGCCCCGGCCGCCTTCGTCGTCGCCCGCCCCGCCAGGCGCTGGCCGCCGCCTGCAGCCCCGTCTGCGACCGCCCTGGCCGCCTCCGTCGTCGCCGCCCCTGTCACGTCCCGCCGCCCCCGTCGCGTCCCGCCGCCCCCGTCGCACTAGACACAGCCGTCGGATGCCGCCTCCCGTCGGACAGCGCCGCCGCCGCGCAGAACTGCCGCCCTCCTGCCTCTCTTCTGCCGCCCGCCCCCACCTTCCTTCTCACCTTCCTCCTCCTCCTCTAACCACCTCCTCCACTAACCATACTCACGTTAGTCACTAACCTTGGTTAGTTAATCACTAACCTTAGTTAATCCCAATTAACTTAACATTAGTTCTCTCTAACTTAACTCCAGTTAACAAATAACTAACTAACCCTAGTTAGTTGGTTACTAACCCTAGTTACCATCCCCCTAACCCTAACCCTAACCCTAACCCTAACTAGGATCCCACTAACCCTAACCCACCTTAGGTTCCCTAACCCCCTTTAGGTTAGTTTCTACTAACTGGACTAATCTGACTTATCCAACCTGACTAACCTAACTTGACTTGACTTCCTGTGACTTACATGACTTACCCAGACTAACCAGACTTAACTGACTTCCTTCTACTTGACTTATCTGCTTAACATGATTTATATGATCTAATTAATTTTTAAATTAATTTTTCCATCAAACAAAATTCAGAAAAATTTCTAAAAATTCCCTTTGCTTTTTGCCAATTTTTGGGAGTTTGTCCGCTGGAAATTACCTACCCTAAAATCTGAAAATTAAATATTTCCTAATTAATCCCCTAAATTGCCAATAAATGTAGAAAATTTATTTAAAAATAGTAAAAAATTCTTTTAAAAAAATTCTAAAAACTTCTAAACAATTTCCCTCACCTCCCTTGCTCATTTTTCATTTATTCAACCATAAATAATCACAACTTAACACCAAAACCAAAAAATAAAAATAAAAATAATAAAAAAATAAAAATAAAAAACCCATACAAACCAAATCCACACATCCGCTAAGGTGTTGTGTTTGTTGTTTCATCAGTGGTCTTTACTTTTCCTTTACTGGATTCACTTCTTTTGGGAGACTCTTCTGTGCGCATTTCTGCATTACATACACACCCCTTCCAGGTATTTATTTTATGTGCTTTATTTATTTTTATTTCCCCCTTAATCACAAATTAATTGTTAAAATGAATTCTTTATTCACCCACAGTTTCCACGCGCATTCGCGCTCAACATACACATACTTTTTAATTAAACTAAACCCGCCGTTCACTTAGCACGCGCTACGTGCGCTACAGAGGCACTTTAATTTTTAAATTAAAATAAACCAGCCGTCACATGAGCATGCGCTGGCAAAAAAGCGCTCCACATCACCTTAATTTGTAATCAATGAATTTGCATTTAGAGACCCAGTCGGGTATCGAAGTCCGGGAATCGCATTAAAGCACCGTTTTAACCTAATAATTGGTAATTTAATTTATAATAAGGAACCGCCGTTTTCTTGCTAAGATTTATCACCTAATAAAAATTCACCCATTTTCAATAATTTATTAAAATCAACCCTTCATTAAATTAATTCCCCCCTCACTGCACTTATTTGCCCTTTTTAATGAACCGTTTCGTGGGATGGGTATGCGCAGTCCTGGTTTATCACCGATGTAGTATTGATATGTGTCGGATATGGTATTGTTTTGGTTTCCTGTTTTTGTTACGGTTAAGGGTACGGTATGCAGTTTTTTTCTTTTATTGGCTGATACGGGGTTCTGGGTATTTGTCTGATGCATCGCATGAAGCTTTCGGTCGCATTTGTCTCAAGGTCATGTCAAATTTTTTCTAGGATGTGGTTTGCTTGGGGTTAGTTAGTCGTGTCACGTTTTATTGGTTATTCTCTTATCCTTGGTTTTTGTCTGTTGCTTTGCAGGCATTCTCCTTGATTGTCTGTGTTTGTGGTGTGTGTGTAACCATCTGAATGGCGCCTTCTCATGCTCCTCCCCCTATCCAGTACATCCCATTAGTTAGTAGGGATTACTCTTCCCTACTTACTTTTGAGCCTCTCACGAAGGCGGGACTTGCTGCTTTTGTGGCACTCCTTTTCCATTGCTTCCATAGGATCCGTCGTTATGTGATGAGTTCTTGGCCTCTTACAGCAAGAAGACAGGACTAGTCCAAGGAATTTCTATGACTTTGACATCTCGAGGCTTAGGGAAGGCTCTGTCTCTACCCTTCAAAGGTGAACCTTTTGTGACCACTCGTCAGCTCTTCTCTAATGAAGAGATTCTAAAGCTGTTGCAAAAGCAGACAAGGGAAATCCTCGATGTTAAGAAGGTGATAAACTCTTCAGGAGTTTCCTTTTCTATGATCACTGATCCCGTATGGAAGACGATCTGTCAGTTTCTCCAGGACAGGTTTATGCCTGCCAAAACGCCATCCCACTATTTGTCCAAAGAGCTTTTCACAGCTTCCAGGATGGTGTTGAAAGGAGTTGCTATTGATTGGAGCACTTACCTCCTCACTAAAATGGATCAGCATTTTGTTAAAGTCACCAGGGGTAATGTTACCAATGTTACATACGGATCATATTTGTCTGTCTTCTTGACCTATTCAGGTTTACAGAAGACTATGCCTCCACCACCTCCATCAGATCCAGTACCTCCTCCTCCACCTTCAGAAGAGTCAGAACCCATTGACATAGAGGATGATGATTCTCCGCCTCCCCTGGTCATACAGCGCAAACGCTTGATGAGGGTAGCGGATAAAGCTCCTTCAGTACTTCCTTTAGTGCCTATCCCTGCTACTTCTGGCAGTGAACTCCCTGGATATCTCACTTGTACTAACCTGTTCCGAGCACATCGAGAAGGATCATTGGAAATATCAGTTCCCTCCCTGAACAATCTAGTCTTAGGAGATGCCATTCCTTTTCTTTGTAAAGATATTCAGAGCTCCATTGAGTTGTCAGTGACAGCCTGTGTTCAACAGCTGTACGCGTCTTTTTATGAAGAGCTCATGCAATCTAAGGACGAGTTGCATAAGGCAACATCCGAGTTAGCTTCTGCTAAGGATACCCTAGCAGATTTATTTAAGCAAATGGAACAACAAACCCAACTGGTTGCCACCCAAAGTGATGAGATTTCTTTTTTGAAGACCTAGTTACTAGAGGCTCACTCCCACGTTACTAGCCTTTCAGCAGAGAAGGAGAAAATGTCCAGAGAAGCAAAGGAATTCCAAGCTATCTTAGATGACAAACTTTCAGCTTTACAGACTGCTAATGACACAGTGGCCAACCAAGCCTCCCAAATCCAGCAGTTGCAAGATCAGCTTGCAAAGTCCCGCTCTGTTCCTCCAAGCCCTCATGTTCCATTGATTCCTTCTCTTTCACAGCAGGACTTGGCTGCTCTTCAGAGACAGGCTACTTTGTGCCCTCTATTTCAAGATAAAGTGGAAAGGTTGGAGTCCAGAATGGACTTGTTATGGTCTACTTTTGAGCAGTTTCAAGAATATGTCTTACCAGACCATTCTTTCTTTGTCCACTACCACTTACAGAAGTTGGTCTTCTATATGAAGCTTTCCACGATGGATTTACCTTTTCCAGAGGATGGCTGGAGTGGGGCTTGGTCTGCTGAGTTGTTGACAGAGGTAGTCAGAATGGTCTTTGAAGATTCTGTCATGCCAGACACCATGTTGATGTCATACATGTATCTACGAGGAGACTTGTTAATTCCAGATGAGGTGGATATGGCATGGTATGTGGGGGATGTGATCTTACAGGCTGTTTTGTATGTCAATCATTTGGAGTTGCGCATAGCTGACATGTTCCAAAGTTATTCCTCCAAAGTGGCTGATTGTCATGATAATTCGTGGCATCCCATGATTGATTCGGTGGTCCTCAATCAAAGACAAAACACAGCTCCTACCTTTGCCCAGAGTACTAATCAACTGAGGATGGATCTCTTAACCTATCTTTCAAAACATAATCCGTTTGATGCTACCTTCTTTGATGCTTATCATAGACGATCTCTTTTGGGACCTTCTGTTCCTACCCTCCTCTATTACCAACAAATGGCTCACCGCTATGCTATATATTTTTCCCTTTGTCAGTCTAATTCCACCATTATTTTACCCCTTCTTTTCCAACCTTCATCTTTTCCTCAAATTCCTATTTTCACTTACTGTTCCTTTATTGAGGATAGGGTATTTTCCCCTTCTCCGCCCTGTCCTTCTCCCTCCATTAATGTACCCTCCACATTTCCTATTTATCAGTTAACACCGTTCCTTAGTGATTCCCTACAAATTTCTGCCACTCCTTCTTTAACCTTTTCTTCCTTTTATGATTTTTCCTATCCCTCCCTACATCCACTTTCCCTTATTCCACTACCCTCTCCTAACACTTCCATATCTCAACCACCTTAGTTGGTTAGTGACTGTGACGGGTTTGATAATCATATTTTCAGAAGAAGGGGATGGAGTTCGGATGATTGCCTTACAGGACCGCAGATCAATTGGCCAGTAATTCCAGGAGAATGGACAGCTTCCAGTCAAGCTTATCAGAACTATGTTCATTTTGCCCAGCAGTATTCACAGTCTGCCGATCCCTCAGTGAGATTAACTGCTCACTTTGCTTGGTACCTGGCGTATATGCATAGGCACTCTCATAATGATTCCAAGCCTATTCCAAAGTTGTGCATGAATGTCAATGTAAGCATTGATTCCCAGCAGCTGGACATATTCTATTTTCATGCCCTCTGTTTGCCTAGCAGATACTTGGTCCTGTTGGAAAGGATGTGCTGTCTCCAATTTTTTCAAAATCCTCCCAAAAACTTTGTAGATGAATCCTTATCTATGGATCGTTTCCGACAACATCAATCTTTTAAGAGGGATCATCTTCATTGATACCTTTCCAATGTATGGTGGAAGCTTTCTAATGAAAAACTCTCTTTTTGAAGGAGTCATTCAAATGGTTGTGTTGTGTATTAGTGTTTGTGTTGTGAGTTCATTTATGTTAAATGAACGTGGTGGTTTCCTATTGGATTTCGTGTGCGAGCTACGTTTTGGAGAATTGTGGTGCTGGAGTCGTGGATGGAGAGTTGAAGCTGATGCTGATGAAGAAGAAGCAAACTCTTATATCCTTTACAAATTTGTTGTGATTTTTAGTTTGATAAGTGGTGTTAATGTATAAAGGGTTTTCCTTTCTTTGTATTTTTATATCAGAACCAGGTTATAAGTTGGGGTCATGGTGGATGGATTCTTTGTGAAAAGATATTGATGATCCAAGTTGAGCTTTTCCTTGAACTTGTATTCCCTTTTTCCGGGGTCGCGAGGACGCTTTCTTATTAAGTGTGGGGATATGTTGAGTGTTGAAATGACTTGTTTTTTGGCTGATTTTTGTTGTTTTTGAGAGCTGAATGGTTGATTTGATGAGATGATTGATTGGTTTAGAAGTGGTTTGTGAGTGTTTTGGATGATATTGATTGTGTTTTGGAAGTTCATGATGTTTATTGGTGGTTCTGTGATGTTCTGATAGGTTCTGATTGGTTCTGTATACCTTCTGTTTTGGTCTGTTTTGTTCTGATTGTCTTCTGTAAGGAAGGATGGAGTATTGATTGATGAAGATTGAGATATTGTGAAAGTTTATTGAATGGTTTGTGAGAGTTTGGCATGGTTTGAGAGTAAGTTATGTGGTTTTGATGATCTTCTGTAACCTTCTGTAGGTCTTCTGTAGAGCTTCTGCTTCTGTTCTGTTTCTGTTCTGTTCTGTACTGTAGCTGTTCTGGTACTGTTCTGTAGACTATTCTGTATGCTTCTGTAAGTGTTCTATGGAATGTATATGTGACTTTGGGAAAGTTTTCTAGCCTTGGAAAGAGGTGAATACAAGTGCAAAAGAGCTGAAAGAAGTGGAAGAAGTAGATGCTGAAGACTCAAGTGAAGACTAGAGTGAAGTGACAGTAGTGAGCTATGAAAGGACACTGTAGTGGCTCTGGTGACCCTTCATATCAGACATACCTCTTGGGAGGGGTATCCACGACCTAAGAAGGATTATTGAGAGTGATTTTGAGAGATTGTAGTGAGGATATGATGTATTATTGATGGAGAGAGAGAGAGAGAGTCAGAGATAGCCAATTCTACTCAAACAAAAGTGATTGTATATGAGAGATTGAGAGAGAAGACTATGAAGATATTAAAGATGAATACTACGTGATGTATTTCCATTCAAAGATGGTGTATTCCTTTGCTTTCTTTGTTCTATTGATGGATTTTGTGAGAATTTTGAAGAATATGGTTGATTCTATCAAAACCGTGGGAGATCTACATGATGTTGTATGAAGATTTGTTGTGCCTGGTGTTCTTTTCTTCATTGTGATCATATGAAACATGATAAACAAGCTTGTTGATGTTACAAGATAGATTTTCTTGCAAGAGAATTCCCTTTTCCTTGGTGTTCCTCTTGGGGCTCCAGTGTTAGGTAATTAAATAACTAAAAAAACCTGAGGAAAGTGCGGAGGATGGGCCATAGGTCCGACGGATGGGTGGTCCCGGTTGGCCGAGAACTTTTCTCAAATCACGATGGACAGCAGGAAGATCGTCAAAGAACACGAACAACAAAAGCGTTGACCTAGAGTTATGATTGAACCCGATTTACGTTGTTTTAGGGGAATGGAATGGGACTATGCCTTATGGCAGAGAGGTTGAGCTTTGAATCCCTTTGGTTTCCCATTCTCCTTGAACCAAGTGCAGTGTGAATCTGCTTCGGACCTGGCGTTTTTGCATAAAGTAGTTCGCTTGGGTCCGACGCTAGTTGCCATTAGAAAATGACCAATAAAGAAAACCCTAATTTAGGTCGATCCTAAGTGGGAACGGTCGAAATACTTCCACTACGTGGCAGACGCGAAAAGTCCTAGATCGCAAACCCCGTAACATTCCATGGGAGTGCCGGGCGAAGCTTTCTAGACATCCTTTCCGATGGACTGCTAAGATGTGTCTTGAAGATACAAGTGGACATGTTACAGTTGGTATCAGAGCGACCAACAACGGAATTATTTTTATGAAATCTTAATAAGATGAAGTAAAGAAAATGTTGCTGTCCAAACATTTCCTTACCTTCAATGCTGTCTTGCAGAATTATGAAGCGTGGAATAAGTTCTTAGTATTTCGAATCATGTTTATGACTGCAATGCATTCTCCGCATTATTGACAAAGGGTTGAGATGATGAACATCTTGGAGCAAATCTATAATCCATCACCTTTGTACATGGAACAAAGATGGACAGGAATCTACTATATAGCCGCCCACCAGTTTTCTTACCTACAAATCAACCTAAAGAGGATCAAGTGGTTGGAAGACCTGAAAGTCGTAAAGCTGTTCATTTTTGTGGAAGCTCATGTAAACTCAACTTTGCATATTCGAGGTCGGAGGTTTGAGATGAACTCATATGTATATGAGGAAGTAACCGGTATAATCCCCGCTAACAGGATTAAAGTGTTAGGGCGCCATGAAAAGAATGGGTTCCAAAGGAAAGGATACCCTGAACTTCCAATTGTAAAATATTACACGGCGCAGCGAACAGAATCTGAGAAAGAGAGAGAGTACACAACAGATAAGAGGAGAATCAGTAAATTCTTTAACTTCAAACAACTAATACAAAGATGGCTCTGTCCACCCGTGCGCTTCCACTGTGTGAAGCTTAGATGGCGATTCAGACAGAAGATAGGTGAAGAGCTTAAGGCTAGCTAGAACAACAACTCTGACTGGGTGAAAGATGAGTGAGTGATGGCTACGAAGGGGTTTAGCTTTTATAGCCTGCGAAGGTCATTAAGTGACCTACCATATGAGCCTCCACTAGTCGGCCAAGGAATATTCTAGGGAATATTCCCTTTACCATCGGGTCGGGGGCGCTGCCCCGGGACCCCCACCAGGGGGGACCGCTGGCCCCCCTGGGACCCCCCAGCCAGGGGCCGCGGAAGTGGCCCCCGGACCCCACAATAGGGGCCCCTTTTAACTCCCTTACCACGCAACTCAATGCAATGTGCCTCGAGTTGCTAGCAACTTAACCTCTCCATCTAACCCAAAGATTAGACCCACAATGGTCACGTTTTTGCCATCCGATCACATAGACCTCATCTGATATACAAGTCAGGACTCCACTAATGTCCGGGCTCACACTTGGCTTCTCCTCATAATGGAGGCCTTACAACTTTGAGCACCATGGATCATTGGTAGCACCTAATGAGGGTGGGGCATTGATCATATCTAACACCCCCCCCTCAATGTCCACCCATAGGTGAACTATCTCCTCGGCCCAATGCCGAGTCTCTGAAGATGAACTTGAAGCAGATCCTTCGTAAGTGCTTTGGTGAAGATATCTTCTCTATTCTCCTCTGTTGGATAGTAGACCAATTCCACTATCCCATCCTCCAACAAATCACGCACATAGTGATACTGGATCTCTATATGTTTGGTGCGTGCATGAAACATTGGATTTTTGGAAATGGCGATGCAACTCTGATTGTCACATCTCAGCACAGTTGGTTCTTCATCGTGCACTCCCATATGCCATAGAATCCTTCTCAACCATACGGCCTCACAAGTAGCAAAACAAGCTACCTTGTACTCTGCTTCGATAGAAGACAATGCCACTGTTGGTTGCTTCTTACTAATCCAAGAGAAAATTCTTGAACCCAAAGAGAAACAATAACCAGAAACTGACTTCCTGGAATCAATGTCTCCTGCCCAATCTGAGTCACAGTTCCCCATAAGAGAAGTTCCAAAACTGTATGTGATACCATAGTCAAGAATTTTCTTCAAGTATCTGAGCACCCGCATCCCAGCCTTCCAATGACTCATGAGGTTTGTTTGAGAACCTGCTCAAAAACCAACAGCAAAACTGATATCTGGTCTGGTGTTACACAAGTAGATCAGACTGTGGACCAACCTCCTATACCTCCCAATGTCTGCTAGTGCTGATGTATCCTCGATGGATAACTTTGCATTCACCTCCATAGGTGTAGCTATCTCCTTGCACTCGGTCATGCCAAATGCCTTCAAGATCTCCCATGCATACTTCTTCTGAGAGATGAAGATCTTTCCTGGCTCTTGCCAAACTTCAATCCCCAAACAATAGTGCAGCAAGCCCAAGTCTGTCATTTCAAACTCAGAACTCAAAGCCTTTCGAGTTTGGTTGATCATATCTTCATAGTCACCTATAATAAGAAGGTCATCCACATATAGGACAATCACTACAGACTTTTTACCATCCCTGTAAACATACAAGTTAGCATCTGAGGCACATCTTTTGAAGTTTAGGTTTAAAAAGAACCTATCTATCTGCTGGTACCATGCTCTGGGGGCTTGTTTCAGCCCATACAACGCCTTCTTCAGTTTACACACTTTGTTCTCAGAATGGGGGGCCTCAAACCCTAGTGGCTGAGCCACGTACAGCTCCTCCTTGAGGTCACCATTTAAGAACGCTGACTTAACATCCATTTGGTACACTGGCCACTTCTTGTGGGCAGCCACTGCAAGTACCGTGCGAATAGTGGTCATTCTGGCAGTTGGGGCAAATGACTCTTGAAAATCAAACACTTCAACTTGTGAAAATCCTTGGGCAACCAGTCTAGCTTTGTAATTTTCTAAGGTACCATCAGCCTTGTACTTTACCTTCCTAATCCACTTGGTGCCAATAACCTTCCGCTTTGCTGGTCGATCCACTAGCTCCCAAGTGTCATTCTTCATTATGCTATCATACTCCGCCTGCATAGCAGCCTTCCATGATGGATATGCAAGTGCTTCTTCTAAGTCAATTGGCTCCTTACTTCTCTCATAATCTCAACCATCAAGGCCATATTGACTATGTGAGCAGAAGCCCTCCTTTTCTCCTCTATTTTCGGAGACCTCCTTGGTCCGTCTGCCTTCTCCTCAATAGATGCAGGCATAGGATTATTGTGGTCATAGACCTGCTTCACCCAGCGCGGCAATGGCTTTTCCGGTGGGGTGATGTCAGGTTGGTGAACTTTTTCCTCATCATCTGAAGATGATGCTTCCTCCTCCTTAAGGATAGGGATAGCTCTCGGGACAGGTTTATAGTGGACTACTTCTTCGCTTGATGATAAAGTGAAAGAACTTGCCTTCTCCTCCTCCACTGTATGCGGCTCCTCCTTGAACACCACATCACGGCTCGCGATGATCTTCTTTGCCTCTTGGTCATATAATTTGTAAGCCTTCTGCTCATCACTATAACCCAAGAAGATACATTTTCTGCTTTTTGGTTGTAACTTGTTTCTCTTCTCATCTGGAACATGTGCATAACATTCACATCCAAAAATTCTGAAATGTGAGATAGATGGTTTCTTACCAGTGTAAGCCTCATGAGGTGTTTTTTCCTTAAGAGCCTTTGTATAGCTCCGATTTAGAATGTAGACTGCAGTATTAACAGCTTCAGCCCAAAAATGGTTAGGCAATCCCTTGCCCTTTAGCATGCATATTGCCATCTCCACAATGGTGCGATTCATGCGTTCCACAACACCGTTCTACTGAGGTGTGTGAGGGGTCGTCAATTGATGCTTGATCCCTTTGCTCTTGCAAAAGCCTTCAAACTCCTTTGAGTTGAACTCACCACCACCATCTGTTCTAAATTTCTTCACACTTTTCCCTATTTCATTCTCAACAAGTATTAGCCAATCTTTAAACTTACCAAAAGCTTGAGCCTTATCACGAAGGAAGTACACCCACATCTTCCTACTGTAGTCGTCGACAATCAACATAAAATAAGAAGATCCCCCCAAGGCCTGTGTAGGCATCTTACCACACAAGTCAGCATGCACCAACTCTAGAGGAGCCTGTGCTCTATTCTTGCTTTCTTGTGGAAATGCCTTTCTCTGTTGCTTGCCCATCATACAAGCTTCACATGGTTCCTTCAATTCAATTATTGTAGGTAGGTGAGCAACCATGCCTTGCTTTTGCATCTCCTTCAATACTGCAAATCCGATGTGTCCAAACCTTTCATGCCAAAGCTTACTTGTGCCCACTCCAGCGGTGGCTGTAAGAGCACTTAGCTCATACAGGTTGTTCCTTCTTTCTCCTTTGCCAACAATTGTGCCAGCACTATCAATAATTTCTGCACATGTCTTCTTGAACCTCACTTCATGACCAAGATCAGTTATGGCAGCAACTGATAATAGATTTCTCCTGATTTTGGGAACATACAACACATTTGAAAGCTTTTTGACTTCACCATTTGCAGCAATAAAAGAAATAGTACCTGTGCCCGCTGAGAACCACCGCAACTGCTCAAAGAATGGGTATTGCTAGAGATACGAGAGTGCCCGAGGTTGCCGGAGTTGCCACTACCAATGGAACATCGAGTGTGGCGAATGCAAGAGTGAGCAAAGACGAAATTCCCAATGATGTCGTGCCAAACCAGGTTATTCACTACTAGGCTATTATTTCGCCACATAAAATAATAGGATTTATGTCAAATTTCTACAAAAAATAAATAAATAATAGCATTTGCATCAAATGGTACAAGGGCTACTTGTTAGATTGTATGGACATCATTCGTATAAGAATTTATTACAGAAAATATTAGCTTCTACATTTTACACTTACACGAATTGACAGTTTCATCTAGAAAGCATACTAGTACATGCATAAATAATTAATCGCTATGATTTGTAGTGAGATTAATTGAGACTCTAAATCATAGAATCATGATAGAAATAGTTGCAAGAGGTTATTGCATATATGAATTTATGCGCACTCGAGATTAGTAAAATAATTCGATATAATTATTGTCAAATGCGTCAAGGTTAAGTGTTGACTAACGCTTAAAAAGTGAAACTCTATTTAAAGGATTTGTCAGTCTCATCTCATAAAGTTATTTGCACAATATATTTCTTTAAAGAATTTCGCTTATGTTGGATAAGATAGCCCAAATGGGAAATTCATGCCTTGCTTAACATGTTGTAAGAGATATGCTCAACACTTCTTTATGGGGAGGAGAATCCTCATTAGAATGTAAGGTTACCTTAGGATAAGGTCTACCTTGGCTATGAAAGCTGTGAATTGCATGATGGTGCGATTCTCATTATTTGAAAGGATTGTTTGTGTTTGCTAGAATCTAGATCTCTAAGATTAAAAGCATTGACAAATAAGATAAAAGGAAAGATCGCACTAGGCTACCCCCAAGCTAGTTGCGAGACCCTACTCCAAGGGGGTCATGGTTATTGCTTCGAGAAGCTTAGATTGGCTCTGTAGTGAAAGGTATGTTCATAGGGGTAGCCTCGAGCAGTAGGAGATGTGGGTGCCAAGGGGATCTCGCCATAAATTCTGCATTACTCCTAGAATCTAACAAGCCCCTTCATGAAAGATGGGATCTTGGAACCCTAAATACCAGTTACAAGGGTGGAATCTTGGTGAGCAGAATACCCTCGTGGAATTATGTATATCTTCCGCAGGGTCGAAAAGATGGAAATTGTAATAAACTTCTAATATATTAAATAAATTTGTTTTACTCAAGGGTTGTTTGAATTGTATGTGTCTGTGAAATAAATTACGTGAAGGAACCTGTGATTTAACGGACTAATTAAAGAAGTTGGTTGCAATAAATGCGCTATATGTAATTAAAAAACTAAAGATGATTTCATCATCAAAGGAAATCGAGTGGGCATAACCCCTGACGGGTTCGTCCACCACCAACGGTAGGGTGGTCCCGATTAGCTAGGAGCTTTTCTAAATCGGCGATAGAAATAGGAAGACAATAAATTGACCAACTACTCATTAGGTAGAACCAAATTGCATTGTTTTAGGGGGTCGGAATGGGATTTTGCCTAATGGGCAGGAGGGTTTATGTATCACACTCCCCTCCATCTCCCATTCTTTTTGAACTAAGTGCAATGGCAAG
The DNA here is from genome assembly GCF_053477565.2 of Lygodium microphyllum. Lineage (NCBI taxonomy): Eukaryota > Viridiplantae > Streptophyta > Polypodiopsida > Schizaeales > Lygodiaceae > Lygodium > Lygodium microphyllum. The sequence goes on along the minus strand of NC_141154.1, from coordinate 116,868,624 downwards.
TCTACTTCAGATCGAGTAATCTTGTAAAAGTGGGAACTCAAAATTACTAACGCTAGCTGGCTGTTAGGAGACTCATCTGATTTTAGGAACCCAAAAATTCAGGTCGATCCTAGTGGGTTTGGTCATAACTCTTCCATTGTGAGGTAGACTCAATAGGGCCTAAGTGACAAACCTCATGATACTCCAAGGGAGCGTCGGGTGGTGCCATTTTGAAAAACCTATTGATCAACTACTAAAAGGTGTGCCTTGGATTGGGATTGGTGGACACCTCACTTTATTACAACCAAGAACACCCCAAATCAAGTCCATCCTACTCTCTAGGACCATGAACCAAGCATAAATCACCATAAAGTGATCAAAGAGAGTGCATAAAACCCATATACAACATTTAGCCATGTTTTTCCCTATCATAAATAGTCAAAACAACCCACAAATGGCACTCAAAGCTCGTAGATTGATCCATCAATGATCAAGGGTCAATCTTCCATTGTTAGAGGCTATCTATCCTGCAGATGATGACATACTTGGTTCAAAGAGAGAAGACGATAATAAAAAGTTTGTCTCCAGTCTTGTATGCTCTATTGTTGGCTGTCAAAAAAATCCCAAATCAATCCACAAATAGTACTCATGACACATAGCACTCTCCTTCTATGAGGAAAGATGAATCTCCTATTGGTAAAGTCCAAGATGCAAGCATAAGAAGCTATGGATAGTGCAGAGAGAGAGAAGAGAACAAATCTAAGTATTTAGCTCTAAAATCCCTGTTCTAAAACTGAGAATACTGCAACACACCCTCTCCAATAGATCCCCTTTGCATGAGTAAAAAGTTCTTTTTCCCTCCTCCAATGGTTGAGAGCTTCATCCTCACTTGCCACTTGAGTTTCATGGCCCCATGAGCTATCCTCCATCCCTTTTTCTCCACGACCAGGACAACACCATGCTGTCTATCAAAAGAGGCTGAAAATTGTGATGAAGATCCTAGCCATACTTCATGACTCCTTGTCTACCACTTAATTCTCTAGTGAGTCACTTGAGTGTTTAATCAAGGCTTAAGTCATGCCACTCACATCAAGTGCTTCCCAAGGCCATAAGATAAGTCAACCTTCCAATAGACCATCATTACTTGGTGAAATAGACAACAACTTTACTAATGCTACCTCCTGTTACGTGTCCATTTTCACAATGTGTACCGAAACTCCTCTGACATCCACCCCCTCCAAACCTGCAGATCCTCTGGCATGTGCCAGAGTATTATATTTAAGTAGATTTAGAGGAGTCCTCCTCATCCATATCCATATCATCCTCATCATCTTCTTCCACACTATCATGAACAAGACCTATAACCAACTCATCGAGCTCATAGACTGTTGTAGACTCCCTTCACGCTTGAAGATTTTAACCCTTTTACCAACCACTTGAATCCTTAATGAAGTCCCATCCAACTCATTGAGTGAATAGGTTGCATTATCATGCACCACTTGTACTACATACAGCCCAAACTATCTCTTTGACACCTTGCAAAGAGCATTGTGTGTTGATTATCTAGGTTGCTATCATATAGCAACACCCAATCTCCCTCCTATATAGCCCATTGCGACATCTGTGTCATTTATCAAACCTTTCTTTGTTTAAAAGCCTTGCTGCCTTGAGCTTCTTCACTGCTTCCCTTATGTCTTCAGGCCTTCTCTCCAGTGTTGCTGCCTTATGCTCAAAACCATCAGTGCTTCTCTATTCAAACCCTCCTCCCATGGTAAGACACACCATGTAGCAGCTATCTCTTCAATAGGTATAATAGGCTGCTATCCATATATCAATTCAAGAGGCATGAATCCTATGATAGTATTGTGAGTAGTCCTATCAGCCCATAGAGCAAATGGTAGCATTCTAGCCCATTCCTTGATCTTCTCCCTGCATGATTTAGCTAGTGCCTTTATGATTGGTGGGTGTCCTCTTTCACTCTTGCCATTCCCTTTCGGAATGTAGGATGATGTCAATGCCAACTTATTGCCCAAGCGTGGAAAAACATCACAAGTCTCATCATCATCTAATTCACCTCAATTAGCTATCACCTTTCCCACACATCCATACCTACAAAATACCTCCTCCAAGGGAAACCTGCATACAACTTGAGTGGTCTTTGTGCTAAGAGCTCTTCCCTCAACTTGATTTGTCAAATTCTCCCATGCAAGCACAAGATAGAGCATATTACATAGACCTGTAGGCATGTAACCAATTCTACTACCCATTTGTAGTGCACAGATAATGGATAAGTCGGCGGTTGAAGGCCATCTATATGCTTCACTATAGAGTATACCTAACAAACACTATATGACTCCACAAAGTGATCCACATCCTTGTACATTTTCTACCACCAATATTTCTCCTGGATCTTTACAAAAGTACCCCAAACACCTCTGTGTCTAGCCCATAATCTTTCATGAAATTTTCTCATCACTTGGTCTTGTGTAGCTTTATCTCCTAGCACATGCAAAGGTGCTCCTTTCCTTTTCTTGGTGGGTTTCCATAAATACCCGCCCTTTAAAAAGAAAGCATAAGCTTTCCTCTTGATCCTCTGAAACTCTTCGTTAGACCATTCAGCCCTCTTTGACAGAATGCTAAGATATTGGCATTTCAACCAATCACCTATATATAATTCTTTCAAAAAATGTTCCATAAGTGAAGCATAACACCTATGATGTTTCCTTTCAACTATCCATGATTCTCCTATAATTGAAATCACTTTTCTTGCTATTGATTTGTATGTTAAAGCAACATCCTTGTATGTATATGTGCTATACCTACTGAATCCAATGTTGTCCCTACATTAAAGATTGTTGTTCCCACATTTACAATACCTGTATCTGTAATTACAAAATAGTTGAAAACTTAATTCCTACTGTCAAACATTCAGTTTTAGCAAGCACAATGTCCTCCTCATCATCTCTCTTCATCTTTAAAATGTGCACATGAAAGCATATAGCCACTAGATTCTCCCTTCCTACAATATGCTGCATATCAAGATTTAGTGATTTAATATAAGAAATCCAACATAGCATGGAAATATTGAGGTTGAGCAATTAGCAATCATACCGAAAATAGATTAACAATTAGTCTCTACCACTGCATGAGCACCCATGAAATATTCTTGATCACATTTAAGAGTGATGATGATCACTCCCCAAAGCTCTCTTTTCACTTGAGGATACCTATGTTGCCTCTCATTCAACACTTTTGCTCCAAATCTAATAGAATATATATTTCCTTCAGCATTATCTTGACCCATTGCCCATCCAATACCTATAGGGCTCATATCCATAGTGAGAATGATAGGCCTTCCCACCAATAATTAGCTTTCTTCAGTGTCTGTGCAGAATTCAACAACTTCTTCAACTTTTGAATAGCTTTTGTACATTTCCTTTCCCAATAAATCTTTTTCCCCTTTATCAACAATTGATAAAGGCTTCTAGCCACATGTGCAAAAGGGATCCAAATTAGATAAAAGACACATGTGCCTAAAAACCTTCTAACCTCTGAGACATTGGAACACCTCTCCTACATCCTACTAATCCCATCAATTTTAACCAGCGAGGGCTTTTGGCCATAGGGACTACACATGTGCTCTACAATCAGCACCTCCTTAACACCAAAGACAGACTTGGCACCTGAAAGAGTGAGATGTACTTCCTAAAGCCAAGTTAAAACCTTCTCACACTCATGTATATGAGCAACCACAAATAACTTGCATCCATTCTCATCTATCTCCTCATTATTCTCATGTACTTCACATCCTTTAATGGGGACATCGCCAAGGAAAGGCATAGTCAATTGCGGGATACACTCCCTCAAAAACTGATGCATAGCATTCATCATGTGAGCAATTGAGTTAGTCACTCCCTGTGGAAGCATACACATTCGTATCAAGCCAAGTGATATCTTCATAGTTGTGATATCCTTGCTTTCTAATGCAAGCTAAAACTGATCATATCCGGAGTATAAATCACCAATAGAGTAAATAGCCTTGCTAGCAAAGGCTTCTGCAAACTCATCAATGATAGGACATGCACCCACATTCTTGATCGTGACCTTGTTGACTAGCTGCATATCTTGTATAAACTGCAATGTCCCATTCTTCCTTGGAATAGTAAACCAGCAATTCGAATATGGAGCTGCACATGGCTCCAATATCCACACCCTGATCTGTTCATTCAAGAGTTGCAACAGCTTAGGTAATATATGCCCGAGGCATCGGAATAGGCTTTATATTCCATGGAACATGCAGCACTGTGAAGATAACCATCAAAGCAACCACGCTCAGATCAACACAACCAATCTCATTAGGTTTAAATGCAAAAGCTTTACCATGCTTCATGAGCATCTGCAAAAAACAAGCTCTCTCTGTTGCTAGCAAGAGAAATCCATCACCACCAACTTTCAGCTCTTTCAAGCTAGTTGCTGTAAATTTGTGGCCTACACCCTATTGTAGATCAATCTTTGATGGAGCTTCAAGGTTTGTCAATGGAAATGCAGATTGAGAGAGATAGAGACATGGACACAATTATCTTCATGGATACTTCAATGTGTACCACTTATTCATTTCAGATAGGTATATAGTACAATGTCCTGAAGGGACATTCACACCCAATGTGGGTGCAGGCATGGTGGCCCTTTATTCCCAACAACCTCCCACCTAAAAGTAGTGTGCCTAAAGGTAGTGAAAGAATCAGCTAAGTCTAAGTATGTACAAGTTGAAAACCTATACCTATCCAATTCCCATAATCTGGCGACAATGAGCAAACTGCTTTGTCAGAAGACCCTTCATGAGAAGGTCATTTGTATGTACCTTGACAAGCTCCATGCTCTTGCTGTCAAGTACCTCTCTTATGAAAAGATGCTTCACCTATATGTGTTTTTTCTTTGCATGAAATATAGGATTATGTGCTAATATAATAGCACTCTGACTATCACAATGGAGGACAAGAACCTCTATAATATCAAGCTCTCCCACCAAACGTGAAAGTCATAAAGCCTCCTTGCATGCCTTAGTGGCAGCCTACTCTGCCTTTGTAGTAGACAATGCAACACACTTTTGTAGCTTGGATATCCACAAGACTACTTCTCCTGTGAAGGTGAATACATACCTTGAGCTAGACTTCCTGCAGTCCTGAATGACTAGCATAGTCTGTATTCGTAAAGCCAACCACAAACTCACCACAAATGCCTTCTATTTCCCAAAGTAGATGCACAAATACTTTGTGTCCTTAAGGTATCTCATGATACCCTTCATTGCTTCCCAATGCTTTTTGCCAAGGTGTGCCATGTACCTTCTAACCAATCCCATCACAAATGCAATGTTAGGACATGTAGCAACCATAGCATATATCAAGCTGCCAATAGTCAAAGCATACAGAATCTTGGCAATTTTAGCCTTTTCATCATCAGATGTAGGGCTGTTCTTTGCACTGAGTTTCACATATGGAGGCAACGGAAAACCAATCGCTTTTCCCCCCTCCATATTGAAATGCTACAAATTCTTGGATACATACTCCTACTGTGACAAATAGAGAAGACCCTTCGACATGTCCCTGAGTATCTGCATCATCCCAAGAATATGATTTACCTCACCAAGATTCTTCATGTCAAAACTATTGTGTAAGCTTTGCTTCAAGGTGTCCAAGACATAAACATCCCTGCCTACAATCAGCACATCATCCACATACAAAACCAAGAGTATCATGCTTCCTTCTTGGTGTACAAGCATTGATCCACTTGACTCTTGTTGTAGCCTTGAGACTGCATGAATGTATTAAACTTATGAAACCACAAGAATATGATTTACCTCACCAAGATTCTTCATGTCAAAACTGTTTTGTAAGCTTTGATTCAGCGTGTCCAAGACATGAACATCCCTTCTTGGAATTAACATGTCATCCACATACAAAACCAAGAGTATCATGCTGCCTTCTTGGTGTACAAGCAGTGATCCACTTGACTCTTGTTGTAGCCTTGAGATTGCATGAATGTATCAAACTTATGATACCACTCTTGAGGTGCTTATTTCAACCCATACAAACTCCTTTTGAGTTTACATACCATTTGCTCTTTCCCCTTTGCCACAAAATCCTTTGGCTACTGTATATAGATATCCTCATGTAGATCACCATGTAAGAACAGAGTCTTTACATCCATCTGCATGAGTTCCATATCCTCGAATGCTGGTCTGCAAAGTATCCATTTTGACTATACGAGAAAAGATTTCATCAAAATCAACTCCATGTTCCTGCTTGTACCCCTTTACAACAGGTCATGCTTTGTACTTTGCAAGGAACTAGAAGTGGTTTTCATCTTATAAGCCCGTTTGCATGGTAGTATCTTTTACCCTTTAGCTAAGTGCACCAAGTCCCAAGTACCATTATTTTCAAGAGATTCCATCGCTAATAGCATGGCCTTATGCCATTTCTAGCTATCCTTCATGTCCATTGCTTCCTTTAAGCATGACGATCCACCACAATCAGTCAACTTGATATAATCTGCAACATGTTGAGCACCAGGAACAAACCTATCAGGTTTTCTTAAAGTTCAGGTCAGCCTATAGAACAAAGGTTCCACATTTGCTAGTTGCTAAGCCTACAAATCTACATTTACAACTTTTTGTCTTGAAATTTTAGCATGTTGTCTTATCAATTCCAGTTGTGCTAACTATGTATTATCCTGCTGAGACTATGGAACATCATGGCAACTGCTTGGCTGATCATTTTCAACATTATTCCCTACATTTTTAGGGCCATTTACAGTAGGTATTTGTTTCTGTCCAATGGGCATTCTCTACTATCCAATCGGTACATCTTTCCATAATACAATCCTTTTGACCTCCTCTGTCTTTTCGGGCAGTTTGTGCATGCGATCTTCCCAAAATCTAACATCATTGTTGAGTACTACTTTTCTTTTCTCGAGATCCCATAATCAATATCCCATTTCACCCTCATCACCATATCCTAGAGGAAAATACATTTACAAGACCTTGGCTCAAGTTTGTTGCGTTCTTTCTTATGGATATGCACAAATGCCTTGCAGCCAAACACTCTCTGTTAACCCCAGCTCGAGATGGAAGCGAAAGAAGTGAAACATGAATGAAATGGAAGAAGTAGGATAGAGAACAAGCAAAGGTACAAGGGTGGCCTCTAAAATCAAGTTAAAGGCAAAATCACATTTTTAAGTGAAAGGCATCCCAAAAATTTTGTAAAAGAGTGCCATGCTCCCTCTTATTCAAATTGTAAAATGGTAGACGGACATAGGCTAAAGAAATAGGCCAAGTAGAAGGGAATAGAAAAGAGGACCTTGCCACAATGGCCAGTCATGTAAAAAAGGGGATGGGTTCCCATGGGATTCTAGGGCATGTATATAAAGTTCAAAAAGTGAACGAGAGCTCATTCTTTGGTGTGTGGAAACAAGAGACTCTTCTTCTTCTCTACTTTATCTCTTCTTATTTTTTGCCTATGTGTGCTTGAGAGAGGGAGTGTGAGAGTGTGAAGGAGTGAGTGTGTGAGGGTGAGGGATCAAGAAGGTGAAGCTCTCCACCATCTACTCTCTTCTTCTTCTCTTTTGTTCTCTTCACTTGTCTCGTGTGTGGCTATGGATAATGGATCTTAGAGGTGGAGGCTTGAGGATGCTTGAGCTTGCATCAAGAATCGCGAAGCTACTGGTGTGCTTGAGGGAGGAGGCAACTCATCCGGGCATTGAGGTAAGCTGACTACACCCCGGTAGGATCGAAGGCGTGTTGGCTAGGTGAGAGATAGCCATAGGTGCTCACTTGAAACGCTTGAACGAATAAGTGGTCCGTGGGTCTTGGCGGTCACCTCTATATTTTGATTGCATTGCAGGGACCACAGATTCAAGCTTGAGCACTTGTGCACCTCAAATCGAGCATCGAAGTAAGGGTTTCATCCCCGAACCGGAGCTTGAGATAGGTAGGAAGATTTGAGGTTTTTATCTTCACAACAAGTATTTTGGTTATTTTGGTGGTTTGATGATTAGGAGAGTAGGAGAAATTATTTCAATACTTTGGTTTTGATTCTTGTTGCATTTAGAGTAGCTTAGGATTAAGAAATGGATTTGGAAAAGTGAAGGGTTTGCTGTTGTAAAACAGGCCTAAACATGACACAAATCAAGAAAAAGGGGGGGAAAAAAGAGTGCTCAAGGGGATTAAGGTCGATAAGTGAGTGATTAGGAGTGGCAAGACCTTTGCTAGGAAGGGGTTTAATAGCCAAGAGGTCAAGGGAGAGCTCATTTGAAACCCTGGTTGTGTGTGTGTGTGTGTGTGTGTGTGCTCCATTGCGTGGATTCACTTTGATCTTGCCATCGATGAGTTTTTTGCCCACTACAAGTATATCCAACCCTTCTCCTCTATCCATAGTTTTGATCTGGAGGTGCATGCAATATGCCGTGAACTAAATGGTGTGATTTGAGTGATTTATTGTTTAGTTGATCAAAAACGTGCCACGTTCAATCCATCCGAGTAGCTCGATTTTGGGCAGAGTCCCAAAATCAGCCCTCGGTCACTTGTCTTTGGCCTCCTTGGCCCAACCGACTCGACCTTGCTCACTCAGACACACAACCACTCGGTCCACTTGGACTCGGCATAGTCGAATCAACCATTCCGTTCATCTTACTCGGACACAATATCCACTTGGCCCTCGGCCGTTAGAACTGTCCGAACTCCATATTTGGCATCCGCCCACTTATACCACGTGCCATTTGAATGTCCCAATTCGGCCTAGTTCCACTCAACCCCCTCGACCATTCAGCCTTGTCCGAGTTATACACTCGGCCCCTGCAATTTGGACCTGTTGGGCTGAATTTGATTTTCCTCAAATTTCTTAAATCCTGGACCAGACCCACCTAGACACCGGCCGTACAAACCTCTGAAGGCCATACAGACACTTGAAACACCTTTCTGGCGCAAGGAATAGAAGAATCAGCAAGACGCAGACGTAGGGCGATGCTAGTTGACTATCGAGTGATCCAACCCGTTAGTGGCATCAAAGTCATAAATCCCCAAATGAATCTTAACTAAGTGGAAGGCACAATGAAAACCCTATAAATCGGCAAGGATGGCCAGAAACCGAATATACAAGCCTATCAAGCCAAACCCTTAAATGAGAGTGCAAGAACCACTTAGACACTTTGTTTTCTCACTCACTCTAATTTCCAACACTTGAAACACACTTAAGAAAAGCTAAAAGCTTGATTGCACACACACACACACACATAGTGAAGGTAAGTTGAGGACTATTTGTAATTAACAAGGAACTCACTCTGACAAGCTAGCCACAGCAAGGAGTGACACTATTGGGAAGTGGATCTACCCGATCTCATCAACTTGATCGACAACTAGGCAGAATAGGAAATCTTAGACATGGAAGAGGGCAGCTCAAGTCGTAAATGTGATGAAGAACTTGATCTAGGAGACTTTCGTGAGACAATCTAGCAATTGCTGAGCAAGTATGATGCTCAAACCCAATTAGAACTATGCGGCAGACCTGCAGAGGACATCATAGCAAACCTTGAGGAGGAGAGGAAACTAGGATGCAAAGCTCTGCAAGGCATAGTCACTTACAACTAGGATCAGCAAACTAGGAGCTTATGCTAGAGCATGGAAATGCAAGAGATCCAGAGAGTACTAGCCCTAGCAGATGGAAATCAGATAGAGAACGAGAGAGTAGTAGAAGGAGACCTCACGCTAAGCAAGCTTCTAACGAAGCAACTACTAGATAACACGACATTAGAGTAGAGTGCTATAGCACTAGCAACATCGCTACCAGTAGGGTTAGGAGTCAGCCAAGGCTCTAAGAGCCAATAAAAAATTCCTGTAGTAGAGAAGCAATTGGACAAATACCAGCCAAATGACGACCCGTATAGCTTCATAGAGCAGCTGGACAAATACCTACAGCTTCATAGAGCAGTGAAACGACGACCTGCATATAGCTTCATAGAGCAATTTGAGCAAGTTTGCGAGGCCAACAGCCTCACTCATCTCACTTAACGCTTGTAAACTTTCAGTTTGAGCTTAGGTGATAAGGGTAGGATGACCTAGTACACGAGTCTAGATGTTGCTGAGTGAGCCAATTTCAATGGCCTAAAAAATCCCTTCATTAAGAGATTCTCCGAACTAGGATACTCCAACAACCTACTAATGCAACTCATGAATATCAAGTAGAGAGAGAAAGAGGACATTCGAGATTACATGATCCATGTGAGGAGTCTCTTCAAGAGAATCAGCGAATGGGATAACAAGCTGATGGCAGCCTTGTGGGCTTACCGTACAGCTTATAAAACGGCTGTCGGCCATTGTATCTTTTCATGATTCTACCATCTCTCTCATTATGTGGTCTTTTATTTATTTTATGTATTAGTCTTATGGATTCAAGTACACTTTGCCTTCATTTTGATGAGCATTGTACACTTTATTGTAACTCTTTTGTATGGCCCAAATAAAGCACATAATGCTATTTGTGGCAAGGTAGAATAGTTGCCATAATGTTTTACTTCCATGTAATCGTCGCTATTAGTGTCACAAATTTGAATGCACGCATCACTATTAGTGTCGCAAATCATCGCTACAGGCGTCGCTATCAGCCTCTAGCGATGATTATAGTGACGGTTCTATGGCGTTGCTAATACCAACATTTTTTTCGACGATGAGGGTAAATTTTTTAATAAACATTTTCGTCACTTTGAACATCGGTATGAGGCCTATATCTTGTAGTGTCAAAGCTAATTGACGAGATACTCAAAATGTCTTATCATCAATGTTGCTACATGTACTTATAGAAGTGTCTGTGGAGAAACAAGACTCAAAGTAACAAGTGGTTTTGATAGAAGTTTAGGTGAACCACTCAATTTATAGTATATTTAATGAAAGGTATACAAGCAAGTAATGTTAAGAATATCAAGCTACACTATCCATATATCCATGATAATATTTCCTAGAATAAACATATTATAATGTGCATCCAAAATTATCATATATTTATGATAATATTTCTTAGAATAAACATATCAGAATATGCATCCAAAATACCATTAGAATATCCGTTCCTTGTAGGGCTACATCCCTACTATTCATATCTACTTTTATCCTCAATGTGGACTAGATATATCCACAAATAACATATTGAAAACAAATGACAATAATTGAATCACTTGAAATAATATACAAGTAGTTATTGAATACATTGATCAAATAAAAATATGCACAAAATGCATTTGACTTAATCTATTACATTAGAAGAATATAAGAAGTATACAACTCCTATGTATCCTCCCCATGCCCATAGTTACTAAATAAGCCATTGAATCTTCTGTAGTGCCTCAAAGTCCTTCTCCATCATCTTGTTTTTCAATGACCAATGGGTTCAAACTTGAAAACTATTGACATATGATTATTAATACAATAAGCATAAAATGGTTTTGAAAATCGAAACCTGTAATGAAGTCCAAGAATTACAAATATAGTCTTGAAGGACTTTGGCCACTAATGCAAGGATATGATTTCAATATTTCACATTATATTTTTATTTATATTCTTCCATTGGTTCCTTTCAAGCCACCGATGCTTCCCTAATTCTTTACTATAGAAATTATGCTCGTCCCAAAAAAGATAGAATAGATATTTCCACATAAATATATGCTTAAGAACACTACCAAAATTGTCATATACAGAAGGCTATGGAAACTCTTGACCGAGAGACCATATGATATATTCCTTTATGTAGGATTTTAGTCTCTCCATTTCTTTACAATGATATGCACAACCTTTTTCGACAATATCATGCATCATAGAGATGACTCTCACCTTTCTTATCCATGACCAATTGATCTATATGATTAGTGAGCATATATGGCAAGCTGGTAGAGACATGAGAAACTTAAGCTTTTGGGGATGTAGTGGTGTCAAAATGGGAGGAGAAATTACTAATAATGCTAGGCTCTCTAAAGGCCTAGCCTACTCATCATAAGAGGAGTGTCATGGGAATCGAAGGTGAAGGTCAAGCTTAGAAAATTTGAGCTCTATCCAAGGAAATTTACCAATTTAACCCTAGAGACAATTTAGCCATGGATGCCACAAAGCTATGCTCAGACAAGAGTAGTATGCTATCTCCTACAATAGGTCAAATTGGCTAAGAGGGCCAAGGTAAAGTATCCACCAATGGTGTAATATATTGTGGGAGATCTAAGGAGGCACTTATGGTATGAAAAAATATGGGGCCAAAGGAAGGGTTCCATAGAGAACTAAAGAGTACCAAACGGTGGGATACAATACGATCTCATTTAGAAGGGTCGTGTGGCCACCACTACTTTGATAACCTCAGGACCATTGATAATGAGTGTATTGGTTATGTATAGGATTTAAAAATGATCAAATTCCATACATAAAAAAATTCATGATATACATTTCTTAGATGTCATAGTTACAAATCCCTCCTCTGTGTGTCAAGGTCCATACCCACCATGATGCTCTATAGTTCATTGTCTATGTAGCATCGAATCACAGTGAAAAGTATAAATATAAGTAAATCTAGGAGAAATGGACCCCACCATGATGCTCCATAGCTCCTTGTCTATGTAACATCAAATCATAGTGAAAAGTATTAATATAAGTAAATTAAGGAGAAATCTTCTTCCTCTCTCTACTAAGTTACTGACTTGCTATCTTTCTTCTCTCCCCTCTTGCTCTTCCAGTGTCCTTGTTTTCTCTTAGTTACACATTAAATGAAGGATTATAGAGTCAAATCATAGGCAAGTTGAGAGACTCATAAAATCATTGGCCAATTTAAAAATTTGGGCCGAATTTTGACATTTTTGAACCATTCACTTTAGTCACATGGTATGGAGCTTCAAGGGTAAGTGCTTTTCATGACATTATTATTTGAATCCCAATCCTATTTGTCATATTCATACTACAAAAAAACACTTATGAATGCATAGAAGTGGATTTTATCTAATGAATACAAAAAAAACATGATCTCTATATTTATATGTTATATAATATGATAAACATAACTAATTCTTCATGGTATCATGACCTTAATGTTTTAACTCACAAACGTAAAGCTTTCTATTGGTATTTCCATATTCATTTACATATAACCTTAACCAATTCAAGAATGTTTATATTACATTTAGGTGTCTCAATTCACAAATTGAGGATCTAGCTTCACCTTCAAGATTTCATGAGATGATCTTTATTAAGTACTCATCCAATCTCCAAACTTGATGATACACAATACATGAGAGGAAATTAGACTATAGATAAGAACTCTCTACTCTACTATCTACTCTAGTAAGAGAAGGAACCTATGATCCTTTAGCAAGGATTATATGTTTCATGATCTTCTCTCTTTCTACTTATACTCTCTATCAAGGATGTTTATCATTCAAGAACTAGTCTAGTCAACTATACAAGTCAAGTACTCTCTAGGAAGGGTTTTTGTTACTATAGCTAGCCTACTCAAGAAGGGAAATTTGAGTTTATCCGTCCCAAACACCCCAAGCATGAGTTTATTCCCAACAATGGGTGAACTTATAGCCTCATCACACACATAAAGAGCACGTCCTAGGGATAGCTCCTTTGGCTCCTAAATACTAGCCTTTCTGCATAGTTTAGAGATTAAGTATTTACCATCCCCATCTTGACAAGTAATATTACAAACATTGACTAGCCTTTCTACACAATTTAGAGATTAAGTATTTGCCATCCTTGTTTTGATTTGTAATATTACAAAAATTGATTCCTTTCTCTATAACCAAAATCCAAAAGAAAAATCTAACATAACTAACGTATAGTTTGGATCCCTCACGTGATTGGTCAGAAAGGAATCAAGTGCTATGCATCTATGTATGAATATGAAATATATAATGCAACACATGAATGCATCATTCACAACCTAGCTTTCATCAGTCAAACTATAAGCGCACAACCATTCTGTTATCCTTTTGTGCATGCATCAAACTCATATTAAACAATGAAACACAAAATTATATCACCAAGATAACCAGTGTCATACTATCATAGCTTTTAGAAACAGCATAGACAAGCATCTTATTGACATAAGAAAATCAATAACTAAAATGATAATGGTTTCGTTAAAGAGATGTACCTATGTATCTTTCTTCTTTCTCTCTCTTTGCCTTCTACCCACTCTTTTGTCCCTATGATCTTCCCTTTGTAATAACCACTATCTCTCTCCTCTATCTACTCTCCCTTACTCCACTTTCTCTCTCCTCTCTCTACTCCTTTTAATCTCTCCCTCTCTCTCTACCCTTTATCTACTCCCTTTCCTCTCTCTCTCTTCTCTCTACTCTCTCTTTATTCTCTTCTTCTAATTTACTCTCTCTCCTCTCTTCTTTTCTTTTCTTTATACTCTTTTATCTCTCTCCTCTCTTCTTTTCTTTATCTTTTCTCTCTCCTCTCTCTTGTCTCATTTCTTAAGCACTCTTTCTTTCTATATTCTCTTTAGACTCTCTTTAATTTGTCTCTCCTTTCTCTCCTTCTTTCTCTCTCTTCTCCCTAATCACTATCTTCTCTCTCCTTTCTCTCCTTCTTTCTCTCTCTTCTCCCTAATCACTATATTCTCTCTCCTCCTATCTTCTAGTCTCTTTACTTCACTTATCTTCTCTTATTTCTCCTCTCTATTTTTTTCTCTCTTCTCTCTTCTCTTTTCTATCTCCTCTCTCTATTCCCTCTACCATCTTTCTACTCATCTTCTTTTTTACTTCTTAATAAATAACTAATTACTTGATTTATTATTATTAATTTGTCACCCCCTCTTTTATCTCTCCTCTCTTTGCTCCCTCTTCCCTCTCTTCTCTCGACTCTCTTTACTATTTTTATATTCTCTCTCTTCTTTCTACATTACTTTCTCTCACATCTCTCCTCTCCATGTCCTCTCCTCATTCTATGCTAGTTTCTTTCTACTCTCTGCTCTTCCCCTCGTCTATCTCCTCTCTCCTATTCTTCCCTCTCTTGGCTCTCTCACCTTACTCTCTTCTCTCTCCATAAACCTTCTCCCTACTTTCTTTTCCTCTTTACTCTCCTTGCTTTATATACTTTTATTGTACTTTATTTTTTTCTTTACTCCCTCTCCTTTCTATCTACTCTCTTTTCTCTCTCATCTCTCTACTCCACACACACTCTCTTCTCCCTAGATATCTATAATGTGCTTTCTTACTCTTACTTCAAGGGATTAGGCCTTTTAGGTGCCTACATTGATGCATTTTTTGATTTATAGAAAAAATTTATGTGGGTGCCTCGATGATTGTTAAAGTTGTGTGAGGAGACTTGTATCCAATACTACATTTAAATGCCAAAATATAAATATGATTGTTTTTGGAGTATTACACATGAGTAATCCTACAATTTAACATTCAATTAAATGGTTGATTATATGCATTATGAATTGAGATTTTCTTACTTCGTAATACACGAACATAAACACCATATGTGCAAAGAAAAAACCAGGGAGTTGCCAGTGGCTGCACATGTGTGGCTTGCGACCATAGTTTTAAACCAACCCCTCCCTGGTTTTTTCTTATACCGTTTCTGTGTGCTCATTGGGCTAGGTGTTAGCATTACAAATTACATGCAGCTATCAAGAATATCAGAAAATTATATTTATTTATAAAAATTTATGAAATTTAGATGACTTTGATTATTGTAGATTTTGTTGATTTGCTGCACAATCTGTGACTTATCATGTGAACATGTGCATATATATGATACTCATCACATTATACCTAGTACATAGATAGAAGGATAGTAATATATTCTGTGTTGTGATGAGAAGATAATTAGATAAAGTTAAGTGGAATTATTATTTTGGAGTGTGCATTTTAATGCATGGAATTTATGTACTTCATAAAGTGTAAACATAGTATTGAAAACATTATATTTTGTATATGCCTATTAGCACAAGGACTGTACGTGTGCACATGTGTAATAGATTTATTTTGGATTTATTTACTTAAAAATTAAAATATTATTTTTCATCATAAAAATATTTAAAATAGAGCATCTTTGATTTATTTGCACAAAAGTGAATCATACACGGAAAAGAAAAGCCAAAACTCAAAGAAGATGCTTTTAATGTATTTTGAGCATAAATGCTTAAATGAATATTATAAATACATGCATGGAGGAGGTGCTCACCACCCATACATAGGGAGAGATTGTATCCAATCTTGTGTCATGCAAGTTTTGTGGAATTCTCTTCTCTTGTGCAATTTTTTCTCTTTATTTTTCTATTAATTATTGGATTTTGTATGGTGAAGGCTAATAACATTGGTATTACAGTAAGGTGATTGGTCTACACATCAACATCAAAGAGAAGGCATACATCCATCCTAGTGGACTACATCATTCTCATCTTCAAGTATCATCCTTTTACCCATTAGACAAAAACTATGTACAAAGGTTTTGGGGCATAGAGATCTATTGTGAGCATTAATTATAGTTCTCTTCAAGATTATTAGGGAAAGGACCTTTCAAAGATTGACTTTCTATGCTCTTTTTCCCAAAACCTATGATAACAATACGAAAACCACTAGCTTTAATGGTATTGTAGAAGAAGAGTGGTCTTTGCCCCACACATAGTAGTTTTAATCTTCAAGGGAATAGAGGGAAATCAATCTACATCTAGCTATTTCTGCTACCCTTCCATCATCAAAACCACCTTTATCTTGCAAGATGTGCCATCGTATCCCCTTTCCATGTCCATCAAACTCATATCGTCAAAGACATCATCATCATTTTCTTTAGGCCACTGTCATTTTGAACATATAGCTTTACTTACTAAAGTAAAGCTTAATATTTTTTAAAAATAAAATTTACGTAGTGGTGGATTTGTGTTTAAAGGGGGGTGACAATAAGCCTTTTTAGCCCATAAAGGCTATTTCTATGTAGGCTACTTAAAAGCGTAATTTATCACCACTTCAAGCCCTTGTTCATGTGCGGAAGAGATCCAAAAGTTGTAATATTCCCGTTTGAAAAATATTACTAGTCCGACTTTCCACACCCCGTGTGAAACTCATGCAAAGGTTATTTTTG
Organism: Lygodium microphyllum; assembly: GCF_053477565.2. Lineage (NCBI taxonomy): Eukaryota > Viridiplantae > Streptophyta > Polypodiopsida > Schizaeales > Lygodiaceae > Lygodium > Lygodium microphyllum. The sequence continues at coordinate 116,851,523 of NC_141154.1, read as the reverse complement.
GCATTCGAGTTACCAGCAGTGCAACCTGTAAACCGTACGCGAGGAATCATGACCTCCGCGCATTGGCAAACCGGGACCAGGGTTCAAAACTGCAGGAGAACTCCCTCTTCGGAGGAGGTTAAGGGGATAAAGGTGGAATTATTGCAAAAAAAAATTATTTACCTTCCCCAACCGATGTGTGGCTAAGGGAAGAGGATGGGCTAGTAAGGGAAACATGAGGAGGTGGGGGGGAGAGAGCCATGCAAGGTACCATGTGGGGGGGAGGTCCCCACTCCCCCAATCTATAAAAACCCCCCTTTGGGGGGGTAAGGAAAAGGAGGAAGGAGGGAGACTACGAGAGGAAAAGCTGCTGCCGACTGTCGTGTGTGGAGGAAGGAAGAGAGTAGCAACTAATCGCCATGCTGCGCCATGAGGAGGAGAGGGAGCCGCCAGTTGAGAACGCTGCCGCCTAAGGCTCGATAGCCACCGCCAACTCGGCTAGCTCCATTGGGCCTGCCGTAGGCCGCCTGAGGCCTGATAGCCGCCGTCGTTTCCTAAAAAGGCTACCATCAAGGCCTTCCAAATCCTCATCATCCACGTAGTCATTAATCCCCTTTTTTTTTCCACATGGCCCTACACACACCCCCCAAAAGCTTCTTAGAAGCTTCTAAGGGGGCTTATCTAAGCCCCCTTCCTACTGGATCCACCACAAGCCCATTTTCTAGCCGGGTTTACAGCCCCTTTCCCATCGAACCCTCCAAAAGCCCATTTTTTACCCCCGGGCTTCGAAGAGCAAGCCTATAAGGCCTTCCTACCAAATTTCCCACAAGGCCCTAGGGTCGATTCTTTGTAAAGAAAAGAGGGGTTTCTCTAAGCCCTTCCCACTAGATTTCCCCCCCGTCATCTTTACCCCCTTCACAAGATCCCTTCACAAAATCCCTCTTTTCCCGAAAGAAAGAAGGCCAAGGCTCCAAACCCTAAGGCCTTCCAAAGCCAAATTCTGCAAGTCGGTACTTTTGTCAAGGTGTCGTACCTCAAAGGGATTTGCACGTATGAGGGAGACGGCCAAAGATCATAAGACTGCGAGCCAAGGTAAGAAGTTCGAATCCACAAAGGCAAACCAAAAGATGAATTCACGATGGCCCCTAAAAAGTCACAAGGCACACCTGCAGAAGGATCATCTCCTAACATTCATGTGGATATCTCACCGAGCACAAAAGTCCACGTTTCCTTCCTATTTTTGATTTACGTAGAAGTATTGCAGTTATGCATTGTTATTTCATGGAATTAGGATGCACTTATGCTAGTCAAATCCACCTAGTTTGATGCGATTGAAATTCATTGGCTATTTTAAAAGAAGTAACTCACGATTGCAGATTGGTCATTTGTATTTTTCAATGGAATGAATGAAAAAGAACATAAGATGTCTATGCATTGTTAGCAAGTTGCCTTTGTGCATTACAAAGTAAGGAATCTAGAACAACTAATGACTATCATTACAAAGTCGAAATTATTGTAGTACACCTTTGATTAAGCATGGAAAGATTCTAAGGCTGCATGGTTCATTTTAACACAGTTAGGAAAGGTTGCGTAATGCTCATTCAGCATACGAATATTTCATTCAGAAATGTAGTTAGGGAAAGGTTGCATGGTTCATTTTAACATAAAAGCCTTAAAAGCTTAGTGGCATAAATTGTGAATGCAAGCCCTAGTAGGATCAATGGAAATTATGCCGTAATTTAACATGTATTTTGGTCTTAACAAGTAAAGTTAGGGATTGTGAATCTAGTCGTACGTAGAGGTAGTGAATCACGTGCTTACATGAATTACGACGTAATGCGACTAGTTTTCCCCCTTTAGATCAAATCAACATCCCTAGGATTGGTTCGTCCTTGTCGTAAGACAAGTAAATTGGATTACCCAAAATACCTAAACCGCAAAGGATTCGCATAGGATGGTTAAACTGATACAATATTCTCCAAGTGCTAACTAGGGTTTAGCACGTTAAGGACTTGACCTAGTTTCGCACTTGTTGCCAAGTCAAAACCCTCATACCCAAGGGTCTCGCCCACATTCACAGAATGTAGGGACAATTGGACATACTTGCAAGAAATGATCTACGGTTCTACCCTAAGGATCACTCATTCAAAAGAAGAAACTCGGATTGAGTTGGAACCCCTAGGACCCGAACGTTGTCGGTCTAGTGCAATGGGGAATGGGTTGGATAAGAAGACACCCTAAACCTTGCTTCTTATCTAATCATGATTCCGTGACTAGAAGACGTCGTTTGATGTGTGAAATAATCCCATGGAATAGATGCGACACTTGTGCAACAAGTTGCAATGTCGCATGATCTTGTGGGTTGATCATAAGTGAATGGCCAATTCCTCAGAATGAGATTGGCAGATTCTTGCACAAGTTTAAATCGCAAGAGAATGAGTAGTCATCCTGTTATAAAATTGCCAAGATAAGGGAATTAGGTATTTACTTGGAAGCAAAGGACCAATCAATAATTTGGAGCAACATATTCGCCATGATTTACTGTTAATAGAACTGAAGGTATTGGTTAAGTTGGGTTAATAGGGTACAACCCTAACCCAAGGACATAAGCGTTACCAAACAGACCCTTGGGGATCTTGCCAAGTCGCAATTGATTCCGGATCAAATGCTGGATGCATTCGGAGAGAAGGATTCACTCCTTAGCAGTTGGCGAAATAATGACCACTGGAAATGATTGTTTGCTCAAGGAACTAAAGGATGAAAAGATATTTAATGCTTCAGGTTGAAGGCCTAAAGGGAGAGGCTGCCTCAGTTACCCCCAACTATCTACCTGACCCTAACCAAGGGGGTTGTTAGCCGCACCGGGAATGTGGACTGAACCTGCCCATGAGGTCTCTCCGTTGGGCACTACTTGGAGCAGGAGGACGCTTGGGTGCCAGGGGGCTCTGGCCGTAAATCCCTTGCCTTCTGGGCCCTACACAAGAGGCCAAGGTGACTTGGGATTGGATCTTGAGGCTCGCATACTAGTCTACGGGCGGAATCTTGGATTAGTAGTCCCTATGGATTGTTGGATAGCCTTCGGGCGGATTATGGATAAGCCTGTGGGTTGGACTTTATGAATGTATTTCAAAGATAAATATGATAACCTGTTGAAAAGGAACTTGTTTGACACTGCTTTTCTATGTCAAGTGCTAAGATTACGTGAAGGAACCGGTGTCTAACAACGAGCTAATTAAGGAAGCTGCTTGATGCATGTCCAACTAAATGTGGTAGGTAATTAGACAACTAAAACAACCTGAGGAAAGTGCGGTGGATGTGGCCATGGGTCCGTCCTACGGATGGGTGGTCCCAGTTGGTCGGGAACTTTTCTCAATGGGCAGCAAGGAGATATTCTCAAAGGAAATGAATAGCAAGGGTGCTGACCTAGAGTCTAGGTTATAATAATCCTGGTTTATGCTGTTTTAGGGGACCGGAATGGGACTATGCCTTATGGTAGAGAGGTCGAGCCTTGCATCCCTCTCATTTCCCATTCTCCTTGAACCAAGTACAGCATGAATCCGCTTTGTCCCTGGCGTTTCTGCGTAAAGTAGTTCGCTTGGGGTGTGATGCTAGTTGCCATTTAGGAAATGACCATTAGGGGAAACCCTGATTCAGGTTGGTCCTAAGTGGGAATGGCAAGCATACTTCCGCTATATGGCAGATGGGGAAAGTCCTAGATTGCAAACCCCATAACATTCCATGGGAGTGCCGGGCGAAGCTTTCTAGACCTCCTTTCTGATGGACTGCTAAGACGTGTCCTGACGAGAATAGGTGGACACATTACAGTTGGTATCAGAGTGAACCAACGAAGGATTTGTTTTTAAGAAATCTTAATAAGATGAAGTAAAGCAAATGTTGAGAACATTTCCTTACTTTGGATGCTGTCTTGCAGAATTATGAAGCATGGAAGAGGTTCTTTGTTTTCTGAGTCGTGTTTATGACCGTGATGCACTCCTCAGATTATCAACAAAGGATTGATATGATGAACATCCTAGACCGTATTTATAATACATCGCCTTTGTACATGGAACAGAGATGGATGGGTGACTCAGGAATCTACTACATAGCTGCCCACCGGTTTGCATACCTTCGAACCAACCTAAAGAGGATCAAGTGGTTGGAGGACCTGAAGATCGTGAAGCTGTTCATTTTTGTGGAGGCTCACGTAAACTCAACTTTACATATCAAAGGTCGGAGGGTTGAGCTGAACTCATATGTATACGAGGAAGTGACCCACATAATCCCCGCCGCAGGATCAAGGTGTTGGGATGCTACGAGAAGAATGGGTACCAAAGGAAAGGATACCCTAATCTTCCGATGACTTATCGATTCTTGAAGATCCATGACCCGAAACCATACTATTATCCAGTTCCCGTAGCTAAATGTAACATGATATTATTCTCCCCGAACGAAATGTAACAGTTGCTCTATCATCTCAGGAAATATTGTACTCTGAAAGGGCTAAGCCCACATAAATGAAATAAGACTTCTTTTTATCAATGTCTGTCTTGGCTATGAGAATTGATAAAAAGGTTGTGGCTAGATTTCTTGGTTGATAGCTGAATTGGGTATGAAATATAAATCATAACGATTAGTGAGTATAACATTAAGAATCCTCTATCCAGGCACAACCCCATGTACAGATTCCCAGTTCGCCTCCTACATTAAGCACGGTCGTGATCTAGGAGAAGAAGTTTCTTCTCAAGCAGATCAAGGCGCCAGAATTTGATGGGAAAGGTAGGACTGTCCAAGTGGATGCTGAGATTCGGATAGAGTCCATGGAAGATTACTTTGAAGCAACAGGTATTGCACCCGCCAACCAAGCTATGCTCGCCAAGCTGAAGCTCACCAGTGAAGCCAGGCTTTGGTGGAAGCAATGGTGTAGAGATCAAGGAATCTCGGAAGGATCCGTTACCTGGGAAAAACTGAAGAAAGCTGTGCAAGGAAGATACTTACCACCTGCGTATCGCACGCAGAAAATGAATGAGTTCTACGAGCTGAAACAGCTAGGACTCACTCTTGACGCATACTACTCAAAATTCATTTCACTTCTGAAGTATACGCCACAGCAGATGGACATGACACAGCAAGTGTTGAAATTTTGTGCTGGTTTAAACCCACTAGTGAATACTCGCCTCGAATCTATGCGCCCAAAAAATCTACAGGACACACTCATTCGAGTTGCGCCCATAATTCAGGAGGTGCAGGCTAGGCCAAGAAGTAACAAAACTTGGTCTTATAATGACCAACAGAGGAGCATATAGGCCCCAAGTGAAGAGAGTTCAAGGTCAAAACCGAGGACAAAGAAAGAAAGCAAGGACTAATAATGTCAACAACTTTGTCCCTACCCAAAGCAATGGCCAAAATCTTCGTTGTTTCCACTACAACAAGCCCGGTCATTTCAAAAGGCAATGTCCCAAGCTTGGCGAAGGACATTGTCAAGCACCTTTCCAAGGAACTGGCCGTGGCCAGGGAGCCGCCACCCGAGGCAGAGGAAGAACCGTCTGTGTTGCCAACAGGGAATTGTGCAAAGAAGAAGACCCGACCATGGAAGTAGAGGTTGAAATGGCAATAGTCCATGCTGCCCTTCACAAGAAAGGCCCGAATCGCTAGTTTTCGGTGATTCAGACACCATCGGACTATCAAGGTAAAGGTTTCAAAACCTTGATTGATTGTGGCAGTACTCATTCCTTCATCTCACCAGCTTGTGCAAGAAGATTAGGAATAGCCACAGTAGAAGCACCTACCTTGCTTGTGGAATTAGCAAATGGTCGTGAGGTCACTTATACCAGGCAAACTGCTAAGGTGGAATTCTTTTTGGGAGGAAAGACGACTTCGGTCAAATTCAGAGTCATGAACTTAGGTATCCATGAGTGTTTACTCGGAATGGATTTTCTTAAACCTAAGGTTGCCCACATTCATTGTGGAAAGGGAAAAATTTCCTTTCAAAAATTTAAAGGGGAATTGGTCACAACTCAAGGAGAGGCTGGGAAGCCGAAAATTCAATTGGCCAAAGCATCTCGGATTATAAAGGGAGTTAGAAAGGGACTACTTGTCTACTTGATTAAGCTAAATAAGTTAGATCAGAAGTAGGTGTTTAGTGAAGAACCTTCATGGCTAAAGGAGTACACGGACGTATTTCCTGAAGAGTTGACAAAACTTCCACCTCAAAGAGAAGTGGATCATGAGATCAAGCTAGTGCCAGGAGCTGCACCAATTGCAAAGAGACCTTATAGGATGTCCATCCTAGAAGCAATTGAGCTGAAGGAGCAACTCAAGAAACTGCTAGATCAGGGCTACATCCGTCCTAGTAGCTCACCATGGGGTGCTACAGTGCTGTTCAAGAAAAAGAAAGATGGAACGCTTTGATTGTGTATTGATTACAGAGGGTTGAATCGATCAACCATTAAGAACAAGTACCCTATTCCTAGAATAGATGAGCTTCTTGATCATCTTCAGGGTGCGAAGATCTTCTCCAAGATTGATCTCAGGTTTGGTTACTATCATATAAGGATCAAGGAAGAAGATATCCCAAAGACGGTCTTCAACACAAGATATGGACACTTTGAGTTCCTAGTTATGTCATTCGGGCTCACAAATACGCTTGCCGCCTTCAACAAGTTAATGCAGGATATCTTTAGGCCATATCTTGATGACTTCGTACTCATCTTCTTCGACGACACTTTAGTTTATTCTAAACAGGAAGAAGATCATGAACCACAGCTTCGGATTGTCCTTGAGACAATGAGGGCACACAAGCTCTATGCTAAGATGAAGAAGTGTGTGTTCTTCAAGCGTCAAATTGAATATCTGGGATTCATCATATCAGCGGAAGGAATCTCACTGGATCCGACCAAAGTTAGAGATGTTCTAGAATGGCCAATACCAACAACTGTCAAAGAAATATGCAGTTTTCTTGGATTGACAGGATGGTATAGGGCCTTCATCAAAAACTATACTTTGATTGCAGCAGCTCTTATGGATTTACTAAAGAAGCAAACATCCATTGCATGGTCAGCTGCCGAACAATCTAGCTTTGATAGATTAAAGCAAAGTTTGGTATCAATACTTATACTAAAACTTCCGGACCTCAATAAGGAGTTCGAAGTTGTAACTAATGCTAGCATGCTTGCCTTAGGATGTATGCTCATGCAAGAAGGTCATCCTGTAGCATACTCTTCAAGGAAACTGAAGAGCCATGAGAAAAATTATGCTACCCATGATCTAGAATTGTTAACTGTCATCCATGCTTTAAATCTTTGGAGACACTACCTATTGGGTAACAAGTTTACTCTAGTAATAGATCATAAAAGTCTCAAGTGGATCTTTACCGAGAACGAGCTCAACATGAGGTAACGTCGGTGGATTGGAGGAGTATGATTTTGAAATCAAATACGGACCTGGAAAGGAGAATGTAGTTGCCGACGCACTCAGTCACAAGGCATTCCTTAATTCTCTAATCTTGCAAAATCCATCAACAGCTAGATCTCTAGCCACAAAGGTATCCATGCCAAACAACCCAATACTTGAGCTAGCTAGAGAGGAAGCATGCCATGATCCATCCTATCAAAAGATGCTAAGCAAAATCCCTATCAAGGAACAGGACCAGAAGCTACAGGCTAAGTATCATGAATTCTCTATTAATAGTGGACTTGTCTACTATAGAACGAGATTATGTATACTGGCAAGCCAGTCCCTTAAGCAGAAGATACTGTGGGAAGCTCATGATTCCCCTTTTTCTCAAGACATCTTGGCTATGCCAAGACTCTAAATGCAGTTAGGAAGAGCTACTATTGAGAGAGGCTTAAAGGTGACGTTCTTAAATATGTCACTGAGTGTTTGTCTTGTCAACGTATCAAGGCAGAACATGTCAAAATGCCAGGGAAGTTGCAACCACTTGACATTCCCCAAATGAAATGGAAATTCATCAGTATGGACTTTGTTTTGGCCTACCCCTAGTTCAGGGAGGATACAACTCCATTATGGTTGTGGTTGACATGCTTACTAAGGTTGTACACCTTATTCCTGTTAAGACAAACTATAAATCCTCAGACATTGCAAGGTTGTTTATCAAGGAGATATTCAAGCTACATGGGCTACCCAGAAGAATCATTAGTGATCGTGATTCTCTCTTCACATCACACTTTTGGGGAGCTATCTTTGAAGCCATTGGGACTCAACTCTGTTTTAGTACAACTTACCATCCACAAACTGATGGCCGAATGGAGCGAGTCAATCAAGTCATCGAGGATATACTAAGGGCACACTGTTGCCGTGAACCAAAAAGGTGGATTCAATACTTGCCTTTGGTTGAATTTGCCTACAATGCTTCTTACCAACAAAGCATTCAGATAACCCCTTTTCAAGCATTGTATGGGCATGACTGTTGAAGTCCCTTAAGCTTCTCAGATCCAACCTTGAGGGTTGAATCTTCAAGGCAGATGTTGGAAGAGATGGATGAGCAAATAAAGTCAATAAGATAGGACATCCAAGCCACCAAGGATAGAAAGAAGGCATACGCAGATTTGAAGCGTAAAGATAGAACCTTCGAGGAAGGAGACATGGTCTTCATTCACGTACGCCCAAAGAAGAGTTCCCTATCCTTAGGAGATGGCAAGAAGCTAAGTCCAAGGTATTGTGGACCATACAAGATCCTCAAGTGCCTAGGACATAGTGCTTATAGACTGCAACTCCCTGAGAACCTAAAGGTTCATAATGTATTCCATATCAGCCTATTGAAGAAGTATGTACCTAATCCTAGCCATGTACTTGATGACCAACAAGTTGTAATGCCTAGCCAAGGAGTCCTTGAGCTACGGCTTGACAGGATCTTAGATGTTAGGGAGAGACAACTGAGATCCAGAACCTTGAGAGAATGCCTCGTCCAGTGGAGAGATTATCTCGAGGAGGATTCCACTTGGATGGATGAGAGCACTCTCAACCAACAATATCCCCAATTCATCTCGAGATGAGGACATCTCGATTCCTCCAAGGGGGAGAGAATGTAATATTCCCGTTTGAAAAATATTACTAGTCCGACTTTCCACACCCCGCGTGAAACTCATGCAAAGGTTATTTCTGGCATTCGAGTTACTAGCAGTGCAACCTGTAAACCGTACGCGAGGAATCATGACCTCTGCATTGGCAAACCAGGACTGGGGTTCAAAACCGCAGGAGAACTCCCTCTTGGGAGGAGGTTAAGGGGATAAAGGTGGAATTATTGCAAATTTTTCTTATTTACCTTCCCCAGCCGATGCGTGCCTGAGCGAAGGGGATGGGCTAGTAAGGGCAACATGAGGAGGTGGGGGGGAGAGAGCCATGCAAGGTACCATGTGGGGGGGAGGTCCCCTCTCCCCCAGTCTATAAAAACCCCCTTCTGAGGGCATAAGAAAAAGGAGGAAGGAGCGAGCCTACGAGAGGAAAAGCTGCTGTCGAGACTGTCATGTGTGGAGGAAGGAAGAGAGTAGCAACTAATCGCCGTGCTGCGCCGTGAGGAGGAGAGGGAGTCGCCAATTGAGAACGCCGCCGCGTGAGGCTCGATAGCCACCGCCAACTCCGCCAGCTCCATTGGGCCTGCCATAGGCCGCCTGAGGCGGCTCGATAGCCACCGCCGTTTCCTAAAAAGGCTGCCATCAAGGCCTTCCAAATCCTCATCGTCCACGTGGTCATTAATCCCTTTTTTTTTCCACATGGCCTTGCACACCCCCCAGAAGCTTCTTAGAAGCTTCTAAGGGGGCTTCTCTAAGCCCCCTTCCTATTGGATCCACTGCAAGCCCATTTTCTAGCCGAGTTTAAAGCCCCTTTCCCATCGAACCCTCCAAAAGCCCAATTTTTACCCTCGGGCTTCGAAGAGGAAGCCTATAAGGCCTTCCTACCAAATTTCCCACAAGGCCCTAGGGTCGATTCTTTTTAAAGAAAAGAGGGGTTTCTCTAAGCCCTTCCCACTAGATTTCTCCCCCATCATCTTTACCCCCAGGTTTCGAAGAGGAAGCCTATAAGGCCTTCCTACCAAATCTTCCACAAGGCCCTAGGTCCGGTTCTTTGTAAAGAAAAGAGGGGTTTCTCTAAGCCCTTCCCACTAGATTTCTCCCATAAGCCCATCTCTATTTCCCCCCCCCCCCCCCCCCGGTCTCGTAGAAGAAGAAGAGGGTTTCCTTAAACCCCTTTCCACAATATCTTTACCCCCAGAATTTTTATGAGAGGAAGGAGAAGTTCATAAATCCCCATTTCTGCAAGGTCCCATAAAACCATTCCTAGCTGGAATTTCAAGGAGAAGAATAACTCTCAAGCCTCCATTTCTGCAAGGCCTTCACAAGATCCCTTCACAAAATCCCTCTTTTCCTGAAAGAAAGAAGGGCCAAGCTCCGAACCCTAAGGCCTTCCAAAGCCAAATTCCACAAGTTGGTACTTCTGTCAAGGTGCCGTACCTCAAAGGGATTTGCACGTATGAGGGAGACGGCCAAAGATCATAAGACTGCGAGCCAAGGTAAGAAGTTCGAATCCACGAAGGCAAACCAGAAGCCGAATTTACGATGGCCCCTAAAAAGTCACAAGACACACCTGCAGGAGGATCATCTCCTAACATTCATGTGGATATCTCACCGAGCACACAAGTCCAGGTTTTCTTCCTATTTTTGATTTACGTAGAAGTATTGCACTTATGCATTGTTATTTCATGGAATTAGGATGCACTTATGCTAGTCAAATCCACCTAGTTTGATGCATTTTAAAAGAAGTAACTCACGATTGAAGATTGGTCATTTGTATTTTTCAATGGAATGAATGAAAAAGAACATAAGATGTATATGCATTGTTAGCAAGTTGCCTTTGTGCATTACAAAGTAACGAATCTAGAACAACTAATGACTATCATTACAAAGTCAAAATTATTGTAGTACACCTTTGATTAAGCATGGAAAGATTCTAAGGTTGCATGGTTCATTTTAACATACTTAGGAAAGGTTGCGTAATGCTCATTCAGCGTATGAATATTTCATTCAGAAATGTAGTTAGGGAAAGGCTGCATGGTTCATTTTAACATAAAAGCCTTAAAAGCTTAGTGGCATAAATCGTGAATGCAAGCCCTAGTAGGATCAATGGAAATTATGCCGTAATTTAACATGTGTTTTGGTCTTAACAAGTAAAGTTAGGGATTGTGAATCTAGTCGTACGTAGAGGCAATGAATCACGTGCTTACGTGAATTATGATGTAATGCGACTAGTTTTCCCCCTTTAGATCAAATCAACATCCCTAGGATTGGTTCGTCCTTGTCGTAAGATAAGTAAATTGGATTACCCAAAATACGTAAACCGCAAAGGATTCACATAGGATGGTTAAATCGATACAATATTCTCCAAGTGCTAACTAGGGTTTAGCACAATAAGGACTTGACCTAGTTTCGCACTTGTTGCCAAGTCGAAACCCTCATATCCAAGGGTCTTGCCCACATTCACAGAATGTAGGGACAATTGGACATACTTGCAAGAAACGATCTAGGGTTCTACCCTAAGGATCACTCATTCAAAAGAAGAAACTCGGATTGAGTTGGAACCCCTAGGACTGAACGGTTTTGGCCTAGTGTAATTGGAAATGGGTTGGATAAGAAGACACCCTAAACCCTGCTTCTTATCTAATCATGATTCCGTGACCAGAAGATGCCATTCGATGGGTGAAATAATCCCATGGAATAGATGCGACACTTGTGCAACAAGTTGCAACGTCGCATGATCTTGTCGGTTGATCATAAGTGAATGGCCAATTCCTCGGAATGAGATTGGCAGATTCTTGCACAAGTTTAACTCGCAAGAGAATGAGTAGTCATCCTGTTATAAAATTGCCAAGATAAGGGAATTAGGTATTTGCTTGGAAGCAAAGGACCAATCAATCATTTGGAGCAACATATTCGCCATGATTTACTATTAATAGAACTAAAGGTATTGGTTAAGTTGGGTTAATTAGGGTACGGCCCTAACCCAAGGACATAAGGGTTAACCAAAAAACCCTTGGGGATCTTGCCAAGTCGCAATTGATTCTGGATCGAATACTGGATGCATTCGGAGAGAAGGATTCACTCCTTAGCACTTGGCCAAAGAACGACCACTGGAAATGATTGTGCTTGTAACAGTTTAGAGAGTATTGTTTGCTTTGTTTGCTCAAGGAACTAAATGATGAAAAGATATTTAATGCTTCAGGTTGAAGTCCTGAAGGGAGAGGTAGCCTCAGTTACCCCCGACTGTCTGCCTGACCCTAACCAAGGAGGTTGTTAGCCGCGTCGGGAATGTGGACCGAACCTGCTGTGTGAGGTCTCTCCGTTGGGCACTACTTGGAGCAGGAGGACGCTTGAGTGCCAGGGGGGGCTCTGGCCATAAATCCCTTGCCTTTCAGGCCTTGCACAAGAGGCCAACGTGACTTGGGATTGGATCTCGAGGCCTACATACTAGTCTACGTGCAGAATCTTGGATTAGTAGTCCCTATGGATTGCTGGATAGCCTTCGAGTATGGATAAGCCTGCGGGTTGGACTTTATGAATGTATTTCAAAGATAAATATGATAACCTGTTGAAAAGGAACTTGTTTGACACTGCTTTTCTATGTCAAGTGCTAAGATTACGTGAAGGAACCGGTGTCTAATGGGCTAATTAAGGAAGCTGCTTGATGCATGTCCAACTAAATGTGGTAGGTAATTAGACAACTAAAACAACCTGAGGAAAGTGCGTGGATGTGGCCATGGGTCTGTCCTACGGATGGGTGGTCCCAGTTGGCCGGGAACTTTTCTCAATGGGCAGCAAGGAGATATTCTCAAAGGAAATGAATAGCAAGGGTGCTAACCTAGAGTCTAGGTTATAATAATCCCAGTTTATGCTATTTTAGGGGAATGGAATGGGACTATGCCTTATGGCAGAGAGGTCAAGCCTTGCATCCCTCTCGTTTTCCATTCTCCTTGAACCAAGTGCAGCATGAATCCGCTTCGTCCTTGGCGTTTCTGCGTAAAGTAGTTCGCTTGGGGTTCGATGCTAGTTGCCGTTTAGGAAATGACCATTAGGGGAAACCCTGATTCAGGTCGGTCCTAAGTGGGAATGGCCAGAATACTTCCGCTATGTGGCAAACGTAGAAAGTCCTAGATCGCAAACCCCGTAACATTCCATGGGAGTGCCGGGCGGAGCTTTCTAGACCTCCTTTCCGATGGACTGCTAAGACGTGTCCTGACAGGAACAGGTGGACACGTTACAAAAGTAAACCTTATTTACACACAAAGAACCACTACCACTACCTAGAAGTAAACCTATATTCATACACATGGAATTTAATATTGTAGGTTTAGTGAAGTCTTCTTTATACACTGTGGGATCTATTAAAGACTATTTCTTACGCACTAAAATTATTTTACCATGTTGGGACCTTCGAACATCTATGAAGTCAATATGGAGAATAGGGAGTCACCTCTTCTAGAAATTTCCTTGCAATAACAATCAATCTTCTTCAATATAATTTGAACACAGTCAAGAGAGAGCTTTAAGAGCGTAAACATTAATAAAATTCTACAGTTCAAGAAAAAGATGATCGACTACATCAACAATTATTTTGAAGAGGAAGACTCCAATATTGAGAAGGAAACAATACACTTTTGTATTGATTAGCATGTAATTCTTTGTGGACTTGTGCAACCATAAAATCTTTAATTGTGATATAGAAAATTGTTGGATGGATGATAGTGAGTGTAGAAAGTGTGTGTGTGTGCTCAATTGCTATGATCCAATTAGTGGTAGCTACTCGCATTGCCATGTATATATAGTGTTGGAGTTCAACTACTCATAGATGTACTTGGGTGGTTTGCCTTGACTCATCCCCATGTGGCTGTGATCAACCCATTTATTGCCATCCACATATGTAGCATAGGATAGTCAAGGGAATATTCCAAGGATCCTATTAGTATATGAACCTAATAAAATCACCCAAGGTATATTCCACTACCTTCATCAGCTCTTTCTGATCACTTGACTCTTAACAATCAAATCCACGTAGGCAATCTTATAACCATCAGATTTACAAGGTTACATCCCTCCAACGTCTCAACAACTGAGAATGTATTAGTGTCCAATGGCCTCCATGGCTTCTCCTTTGTGAGTAGTTCTTTGTTATCCTCCAAAAATTGGCATGGTTAGAACCATTCCTAAAAGGGAGATTTGTTAGGGGTTGCCCTTGTTGCTACATGGTGGGCTATGTTGGCCCCTCCTCAAGTACTCTTAGATGTACTTGGGTGGTTTGCCTTGAATTATCCCCATGTGGGTGTGATCAACCCATTCATTGCCTTCCATATATGTAGCATAGGATTCTCAAGGGAATATTCCAAGGATCCTATTGGTATATGAACCTAATAAAATCACCCAATGTATATTCCACTACCTTCATTAGCTCTTTTTGATCACTTGACTCTTAACAATCAAATCCACATAGGCAATCTCATAGCCATTTGGTTTATAGGGTTACATCCCTCTAATGTCTCAACAGAGAATCTATTAGTGCCCAATACCTCCATAGCTTCTCCTCATTTGTGCATATTACAAAATTGGGGACTTGGATCATAAGTTTCCAATAGCCCCCATGGATTCTCCTCATTTGGATGTATCACAACATTGGGGACTTGGAGCATAAGTGGGAAATGGAGAGGTGGCACCTAATGGAACTCCAACAACTTGTATTTTATATTTTGAACTTTTTTTAGTTAGCACCAAGTCCTACAGAATACCTCCAATTGTTTCCCACAAAAAACAAGATACCATACATCTTATGTGAAAGACCAAGATAAACTCCCTCCCTTTCTATATGCGAGTCTTAAGCAAAGTTTTCTGTTTCACTTAATGTACCACAACAATATCACTTCCTTGGTATATGCCAATCTCAAGAAGATTCTATTGGCTACAAAATCAAGCATAGCTTATCTTTCTCTTTCTTCCACTTCTCTATTACATCACCTTAAAGCTCAAAAGCAGAGCAAAGAGAGTGCTATTGTCTTTTGGGGGTATTGTGAGAAGGAGGCTACCTTCTCTCTACTTTATTTCTTGCCTTTTCAACTTACATTCTTCCATCTATTGCTATCTTTGTTTTGTTTTGTGAGTTGAGTATGCACAAATAAGTTGTGCAAATGTTATCACATGGCCAAACCCTTAAGCCCCTAATTTCATTAGACTATGATACTTATTTCCACTCCCTTCGGTTAATGGATCTAAGGAGACTAGCATTCGGCTAGCGAGGATAGGTACTAAGCATCCCATTTAGGGACCTAGGTAACTCCTGACTTGAGCAAGGATTAGCTTAACCCTCAACTAGTAAAATACCCCATCCTAATGGTTCTAAAAAGTGGTGAAATATGTATATACACTTCACAACATGAAGACAAGATGATGAGGAGTGTTGATAGGGATGTTTGGCTTTGCCTAAGAGCTAAACTCAACTGGAAATTCTAACAACACATGGGAAAACACTGATAGACCAATCATGAAACAAAAAGAAAATGTATATTGTAGCCCCACAAACACACAAAAAGTAGAGCATGGCATCCAAAAAAATAAAGAATTGAAATTTGTTGAGTTTGGTGCTTTGAATCTACCACACATCCACAACTCTAAGAATACAAAGCTCCAAGCAATTGCATCTATTGCAATGTAGGGACAAAATATCAATAACAAATACAATACATCCTAAAGATCAAGGACTAAGTATCAAATTGTACATTTTCTTCGCATCATTAAAAGTCAACCCCTATAACATGCTTTGTGCTTCACACTTATTGTAAACAACAAGCTTAGTCATGCTAATGCTCTCTTGAGTGCAGTATCCCAAATCAAAACTTCAAAATATGGTATACAAACTTTACATCACAAGCTTCATAGGATCATATATGTTTGTGTGATAGTAGTAGTCACAAGCAAGGAGATTCTATGCAATAGGGTCTTAACCCTAGTCCGAGCCAATATGTTGATGAAACTCTACACACAAGAATGCCACCGGAAACTGCTTCACATTCTCTCGATAACACCACAATGCTCTCTAAACATGCCAACTTGTTGCTACTACAATAATCACACAAGCAGCATGCCACATCTCTGATCTCCCCTCACTTAACACTATAGTTTCCAGCCAAAAATGGATATAATCATTGATCCATACGGCATTGCAGTCAATTTTGCTCAATTGCTCCTATTTTCACACTGATCATCTCTTCTATATAGAGTTGGTTGCTATGAGACATCGCACGATGCCTCCAGCACCACGCTTTGCAACTGCTCTTAATGTGACCCTTTCAAACTCACCAGCTACACCGATCATGCCCCCAAGATGATGATAAAAACCTTCATATATAAACACACTGACCATCAACCAATAATCAAGATCATAGCTAACTCTCTGCATATCATGCTGCAGTCCTCTAGCATCAGGGTGAACAACACGACCCTTTTGATCTCGTTGTAAACTCCCTTCTCTGCTTTTGACATCAGCCAGCCCCCTCCATCCCATTAAAGGAACGCTGTAATTGTAGCCAAAACGATGCCCACTACTCGGAAACATGTATGCCAATCTCGCTGACAAGCCCTGCAACATCCTAGCTAGCAGCCTACCTGCCCCCCTTCACGGTGACCTTCCTCTCCATGATATCAAACCTCCCCTCTTGATTCCCCAGCCATGCCGTCAAAAATAGCCTTCTAACGCTACATTAGCCTTTAAGTTAGGTAACTTTTTCCTTCTTTTACTTTTTCACTCAGCACTTTTTCTTTAAAAACAAATCTAAAGAAATCAACATAGCAAAGAATTTTCCTCTTTAGAAACTCATTGGGCATTAGATGCATCCCCAACTTCAAAATGCTAGAGTACATCTTCAAGGTCTTGGTGCCAAACCTCTTCCAACATCTTCAAGGTCCTTCTCAATCCATCTTGAAACCAAAGTCAAAGCTAGTGAAGCTCCATATCAAGCTAAACAAATTGTCAATGTTGATCTCAAAAAAACCAAACCACATGGAATACACAGTCACGTCCCCACTTCCTTTCGAGCTTTTAAACATCTTCTTCAATGTGGTTGAATCTCCTGATGTGGTGCACCTACTGAAATACGCTTAATATGAACAATATGCCCGAGCAAACATGCTTTTAGAGGAAATGCAAAGTGAAACAATGCTATGCAATTAAACATTTGATGCAATACAAAAAAAATGGATGCACTAAAAAGAGTACGTGCCAAGCGTAACTACAGTGCCTGTGCATCATGTAATATGCAAACACAATTCCTTAGTTAAAATAAAATCCTTAACCTCACTCCTCTTTGCTCATTAAAAAAAATTGAAGTGCTCCGCTCTACCCACTCACAACTCACAATTACTCAAGAAAAGTCCTCAGGATATTGACCAAGGAACACAAATATCTAAGTCCTACATGACCCTCAAACTCACCCAACCACCTTTTCCTCTCATTCTAGGGTTGCTAATTTAGTGAACAACAATTGGGACCAAAAAAAGGCTTGATATTGGGCTAAGGCTCTAGTCGAGCTCCTATACATACCAAACAAGCCCCATAGTCTCGCAGCCACCAAGAGCGTCTAGATAATACAAAATGATTTAATCTAACAAATGTGTTTGTAGATATGAGTTTCAAACGATAGTCCAATGTACTGCCCATCCCAACTCTAAGCAAAGAGAGTATCCCATACATATGGGTCACGAACACCTCATTATACACACACTTAGAGCACCCCTAGCTGATTGTCATGGTGCCTATGGATCTCCTACACCCCAAGGATTGGCCCCAGGATGTGCCATCTCAAACATAAAGCACAAATGTTACAAAATCCTCTCATGATGTGTATAACAATCCAAGAATATTTCAACCTCACATAACATCTTTCCAAAGATCACCGAGCTATCCAGCTACAACAAAGGAACCTCACACACTCAGCATGGGTCATAATTAGACATACAGGTGCTATGTATCCAGGAGTTTTCCTTTTGATACCATACTTAAATGCAAATGCAATATGTATGACTCATTGTGCTCAAACAGTTTTAACTATAAATCAGCCAACTATTATGGGAAAATAGTCTTTTTGTTAAATTTTTCATTTAACATTACGTTGCGTTGTAAAGAGACAATATCGGGCTAACCCATGTTACTATTCCTCTTCATGTGCTTCTGTGTCATCTCGAAGCTGAAGGTGCAAAAAACACAAAAACTCGTATTTGTACAGAACAAGTCGACATTTCTTCAAATGCAGGGGACAACTATCTAGGCACACTTTGCCACACAAGGGGATCTTCTCCAAAATCCCTTCCAAGCTTTCTTGCACTTGCTCTATCTGATAACCAAAGCTCTGGATGGATATAAGTCACTCCATCCAGCACAACAACACTCGTCACGGTCTGGCTTTTCAACTCACGTTCATAGTCCTCAAAGGCATCAAATGCTAGCACTTGCTCTAATGGAAAATCTATCGTAAACATACAAGAGAGCTCATGTGCTCTAAGCACAACACCTGCTCTGTAAAAAAAAATAAAAAATCTTGTCCTCTGGAGGCTCCTAGACAATCTCATCATCCGAAGAATAACGTTGAGCAAGGAATTTTGTGCCATCACTTGATCAAAACTTCTAAAAAAGGAGCTCAAGAAAATAGAAATCGAAGATTAGTAAAAGAATCAGGAAAATAGGAACCAAACAAAAAAAATCAAGAAAATAGAAAAAAAGGAACCATTAGGGAAAAAACGCTTCAAAAAATGCACTTTTGTTAATCATGGGATTAAGAAAAGGGCCAAAGAGAGTTTGTCACATGTGCAAGAATATGGTATTCTTGTCTCCTCTTTTTTGGAGATAGTAGAGTCCACTTCATGATTCTCTCCTTCTTTTTAGCCAAAATCTCCAAAGTCTGGCATGTTTTGGTAGTCTCGAAGTCCTTATTTACTTATAAAATTCAACAAATGACATAATAAAGTTTCTGTGAAGTTAATGACGATTTTTTTGAAAGTCGAGAACTTTTTGGTGCCTAATATATTTTTATTAGTCTTCTTAATATTCCTTTTTAGTTCATTCACCTTTCTCCATGAGCTTCTTTTTCTACTTTTTAGTTCATTCATCTTTCTCAATGAGCTTCTTTCTCTGCGAATTTAATTTAAGTATGGCATCTAGAAGGGGCTCTACTTGTTTAGTAAACTCTTGCATTGTTTATAGCCAGAGAGCTGATGAAAATTGGGAGCCAAAGATCTTTAGCATAAACGATAAGGTTTCCATGTTGTCCTCTTGCAAGGACTCTCACAAGTTGAAACAAAAAAAATGAGAGAATATTAAGCATCACTAGAAGGGACATATCATTTCTTTCAAAATTATGCATGAAGGGTGGTTTATCAAACTACAACATGTTTACATGGTGAAGGATATGAACTTGCCTCCAAACGAGCGTGTTTCACAACAAACACATTACAAGACTTGAGTTGATAACATATGTAATTTTTTTTTCATTTAAGCAAGTACTAACAATGATTTCTTGGTTGCAGATATATTTCTATCAACAAAGTACTGAATGGCAACCTATGGAAAGCTTAAGTGGAACCTTCCATGCAATTCATAAGGTGTTCGCAGACATTATCTTTGTTGATAAGATTGTGGGTTCTTTTACTGAGGGAAGGTTTTTTAATATATTATGCATGTTTTGTGGCTTCGTGGAGCAGAATTAGAATCAACTAGTGTGATTATCCTATCCAAAATCAACTCAATACATTGTTCCCTTATCCACCACATATATGAGTTAGGGAAATCTTAGCACTACAAGAAAAAATGTAACAAGTTGGTAATCTAACAAAGGGTCCCTAAAAAAACCAACAATATGAAAGAGACTTACATTCACCCCATCTATCTTGAGTATCTTTGATTCTATTGTCCTACAGAAATTTGAATGCACTCTCTTTCCACAAGTATATGTATGACTTTGCATTGGTAATTCTTGTTAGAGAGAGTTATATGGTTTTTTAGGATGAACAATATCCTCATATGTGGTGTCCAAGAAGGTAGTCATGGGCCTGCTAGCACTGCAAATGGAAACATGTAACTAAAATAGAAAATCAAATAAAATAAACACTTAATAAAAAAGCAAGCAGTATTCCATTCAACCCACATTCTTCATTAGCCATGGATACAACTTAGTTCATGATGATAATTTCTCTAGTGAGTGTATCCGATGTAATGAAAAAAATAATGGTAGTTTGTGATGGAATTAAAAGATTTGAAAGACATTGCTATGTTTGAACCAAATCTTGAAAATAATTCCATTGATAATAGTGGATCAATAATACATATAATTTTAGAGATTTATTGGCTAAGAGACGCAATCAATGCCCTAAAGCTGATAGCAAAAATAAAGACATGTTATCTACAATCAATAGCACAATCATTCTATATATTAAAATTTTTGAGAGTCAAAATGCATTACCTTATGCAACAATAAACTACAAAATCTAACAATTAAATATCATTTTTACAACTAGCATGGACTTATCCTCAAGAGATATGCTAAGATAGTCCTTTTCCTCAAAAGTGCAAGTAACATTGATAGCCATTTGTCCATACACCTCACCCATTCTCTTATAATTAACATGGCCAATGACATCAATTTTTCTCTTGCAAACATCATCCTCAGTACCTTGTTTTACTAATCATATTAGAATCTTTGTTCATCAGGGTGATCTTATGAGCATGAGGAGCAACAATGTTAGCATAATTCATAAAGTCAATCACAAAGACTTCAATTGCCTCCTAAAGTGAAAGAATCGCTGCAAGCTACCATTTCTTTTGTATGCCAGTTTTTGTAAACACTGTTGAAAATCTATCAAAAATATCATTGATAACTTTGATAAAAATTATCTTTGGAATGACATGCTGTATAACTCTCTGGGCCTTTCTTATCTCAATAAAACACTTTTACATATATCTCATTACAACACTTCTACATATAGTAAAACCTAGATCTGTTCTTTCTCCTTGACTTGGAAGGCTCACTTCCTTGAGCAAAAGAGGGTCTAGATTGATTTGTTGGTTGATCAAGTACTCTAGGGGAGATTGGAACCTTGGCAGTTGTCTGCTTTGTCCTTGACATCACTATTTCCTGAGAGAAAATGACAAGAAGAGTAGTAAAAACCTATTCGTTGGTATGGTCGATAGTGGGACACGGAGAGGATAAGTTGATACGACATGAGAGTAGCAAAGCCAAATCTTCACAGGGTCCTATTTGCAGTGTATTGTGGAGCAGTTGATACGATGTGAGTGTGTGGCAAAGCATAATGTTTGGTACTATACTTCTCGCTCCATATTGTGGATGACCTGATATGGCGCGAGAGTGACACAAGGAAATCTCTGTAGGGGTCCTTGCTCCATATGGTGGAGGAGTAAACATGCACGTACAAAGTACAATCCCATGAGGAAAAAAATGAACTCACAAATGGGCCCTTAAAAATAATATAGTTTAAGATTTGGGCCTTTTGGATTGTCCAATAGGAAGGCTAGATGTTCACATCCATGGAGGGTGAATCTTCTCTCTCCAAATCTTGGGTTTTCTATTTAAAAAAAAGATAGTGGGGGATTAAAAAAAGGGAGAATGAATAATACACAAAATTTGAGTTTCTCTCACCTCGTATTTCCCCCCTTTTTTTGGAGAAGTTTCAATTTTGGTTTTTTTCCCTCTCACGAAATCAGTTTGACCCAAAAATTGAGCAACAGACCACTTTCTCTCTCTTCTCTATACTCATGAATTTTTGTCTCCATTGAAGCTCCCTGCTGAGAGTAATTAGGGTTTTGAGCGTTCTGCTTACCTCTGCACTTTCTTCTCCACGCAGCTCCAGATTTTACATGTATCAGGACACAACACATTTTGTTGAAACCTGTTATATGTGTCAGATGTATTCTATGGTCAAGCATTGAGATGGGTTACAACCGACTTATCCCTTGTCTATACATTAAAGATGGGTTATTGATCTTGTAACCATGCCTACAAGAATATGGAATATGCGGTATTTAGTGCTTGCAAGAGAGGATCTAACCAATCAAGTTGAAGGCAAAGACTTAGCAACCAAGACCACTCAAGCTATTTGTCGTTTTTTGCTTGAAGATGTGTTTTGCAGATATGTTTGTTTTGCAGATATGTGCTTGGAGATAGAGGAGAATTGGATGCTAATGAGGCACGAAACTTCTTTGCTCAATTGGGTATCAAGTTGGCTTTGACATTAGCCTAAATTCTAAAGGCAATGGAAAGAGTGAGAGAGGTCATCAACCTATTCTCAAAGCTCTAGCAAAGTCTTGTAGAGGAAAGATCAAAGAATGGCCTAAAATGCTACCTTTTGCATCTATTCTCACATGGAGTCTTCTACCTTGGGAGGAATGCATTAGTAGAGAAGATTTGTTGACTTTGCGCATATGGCAGCTAGAAAGAAGGCATGAAGATGTTGAAGCAGCTATTGAGAAGCTAAAGACAGCAAGACTAAAGAACAAAAGAAGATTTGATAAGCAACATTGACTTCGGCCAAGAGCAATTCAAGAAAATGACTAGGTGCTTGTCTATGACAATAGCCTAGACAATCAATACAATGCTTCTAGGAAGATGGCAAAGTGTTGGTTTGGCCTGTATGTGGTAAAGGTCATTCATGACAATGCCACATATTCATAGCCATAGCTAGAAAAAGAATCAAGCTCTTCAAAAAACGAAGAGAAAGTTCAACATATGAGTTAGAAGACTTGAATATAATTCAAGAGTGTGAAGACATAGAGGAAGAAGAAGAGGCAAAAGATGAAGACATTGACATGGCAGAAGATACTTCTTCTAACACTGCAAATCCCTAAGACTTTGTCACATGCCAGAGGATGTGCAGGTTAGAAAGGGGTGGATGTCATACCGCTACGTGCAGACCGTGTAAAAAAATCTAGAGTGTGGCTTCCTTTTAGATTTAGAGATCCAATGCCACTTTAGGCATTAATGTTAGTGTCCATGGTTCAAAATATTAGTTTTTTTGGACAAGTTTTAAGCCAATTTTTGATATTCTAGATATTATATCTTGTAAAAATCCATAAAACTATAGACAACTTCTAGATTAGGATGACATGTAAAAGAAAGCATGTAGCCAATTTGAGAGGATTTTATGTAAAAAGAGAGATTAACGAAATCACGCGACGCGCAATCGTTGTTTTCAGGCAGTGAAGCACTCCAAAAGGGGAGATGAAGAAGGAGTGATCTAATAGAATTCTAGCCAGGGATACTGGTATTTTACCCCCCTTTCTGAGCCAATGGAAGCATCAGATTGGCGATCTTAGCAGCATAGAGGAAGGTATTATTTTATACACGTTTTTGTCTATTAGAGTTATATCTTCTCATAATGCTAAAAGAAACTGAGAGGCTTTATCTCTGTTAGTATTCTTCTTCATTTTCTATTTCTTTTCGGGGGTATTCTTCTACATATTCAATTTCTTTGAATCCCTTCTCTTCCGTCTACTCCTCTCACTAAATCTACTTTCACCCCACTATCTCTTATCTTCAAGAACTTGGCTTGAAACCTCCAACCCTTCTCTTATCTCTACCATCTCCAGAGTCTAAGCTCTTGAACCCCCATACATTCTTCTCTTGCCAAACCCCTGTGGTGACCTTTAACCCTATGCACTACGACACTGCTTTGTCTGTGCATCTTCGAGTTGCTCACTATTAGAATGCAAAGCTTCTCATCTACCAATGCATTTTAAGCCCCATGATGACCTCCCTTCAATCCATCGCCTGCGCCCCTCTCGCCTCGTGATGACCTCTGTTCTTGGGCCATCATGGTGCAAGAGAGGCCCCTCAATCCATCGACTGTGCCCCCCTCGCTCTGTAATGAACTCCCCTCCTCGGCCATCATGGTGCAAGAGAGGCCCCTCAATCCGTCGACCACACCCCTCTCACCTCGTGATGACCTCCGTTCTTGGGCCATCACGGTGTGGGAGAGGCTCCTCAATCTGTCAACTACGCCCCCCTCGCCCCATGATGAACTCCCCTCTTGGGCCATCATGGTGCAAGAGAGTCCCCTCAATCCGTCGATAGTGCCCCCCTCGCCCCGTGATGACCTCCCTTCTTGGGCCATCATGGTGCAAGAGAGGCCCCTCAATCTGTCGACCGTGCCCCCCTTGCCCTGTAATGACCTCCCCTCATGGGCCATCACAATGCAAGAGACGTCCCTCAATTCGTCGACCACACGCCTCTTGCTCTATGATGGCCTCCCCTTCTTGGGCCATCATGGTATGATGCAAGGTGCAAGGACCTTCCTAGTTTGATGCAATGCCCAAGGACTTATTGTCATATGCTTGCATATGCCACGACGAAAAGGTCAACCACAATAAAGCCTTGTGTCAGACCAAGGTGATGCTACATTACAAGTTAAGTTCAGGAGACAAAAATACAATGTGCACAAGGGAGTTCTTGACGAGCTTAGGCACATTTTGCGCCACATGTAGCTTGCAATCCTGAGACTCCCTTTCCAAAGGGTTGTTAGAGAGATTTGCAAGTATCATAGAATAAGGATGCGGTGGACCGCTGCCAAACGGTTTTTTGAAAATTGAAAACCCTAATCAAACTGCAGTTAGGCTTGGTTTTTGTTAGCTTAGTTGTTTGTGTGACAATTTGTGTTGTCGTTTTGTAATTGAATTTCTTGTGTTTTTCTAGTTTAGGATTTGTTTTTGTCATTTTGTTTGATTTGTTGAGTGAAACTTGATAGCCTTGGTTGAGCTTGGTATTTTTTTGAATAGGTTGAAGCTGGAGTTTGTTAGTTGTTGACGAACATTGTGAAACAAGGTTTGTATTCTTAGTGAGACTCTTGCACATGACGGGGATTATGGGTTCACGAGCACTTCACAATGCACTTGTTTAATGCATTGCACTCAGGGATCGTCTCCTATTCTTATCAAATACTTCCATGCCATGGGTTGGGATTATGCATGTTCTGCACCATCATTGAGCACTAGCATGGCATGAGGCTCGATGTAGCTATATGCAGTAAATCTTGGATGCACACGCACTTGGGAGAGCACTTTGTTATTGAGCACGCACATTTCTTGCACGCACAATGTTTGGGATATTCATCACCAAGTTAGGAACCTCGATTGAGTGGATAAGGTGGTTGGGTGAGTAAGAGGGTCGTGAAGGACATCGCCAATTGTGAGATGGGTTGTTCTTATCTGGTACATCTTGAGGACCATCATTTCCAGAGTGTTTGTGAGTTTTGGATGGGTGGAGCAGAGTATGACATATTTTCTTGGTGAGAGTTGAGAGGCGAGGTTAAGGATTTAAATAATCAAGGAACTTTGTTTGCATAATGCATGACACACGAGCACATCTAGATGGGCTAGGCACAAGTTCTTTAGTGCATCCATATTTTTCGTGTGAGCATTGCTTGATTGGTTCACTGCATAAAAAACAAGTTTATATCTAGAGAATGTTTATTTTTGAAGACTCAAGGACCAAATGATTTTTTGAAGAAAAAGAGGATATGTGTGCTAAAAGTGTATACAATTACAAGGAAAATACGCCAAGGAAGGGAATAAGTCGTCCAAGATAAAAGATGGAAAAAAATGATACAATTTATAAAAATAGATATTTTTGTCTATTTTTGATAGATTTTCACAATTCTGCCTGCGTAGGCTTGTTGATCAGATGTGTTTCAATTGTTTTGAGTACCTGAACAACTATATTCGGAGTTTATATGATGAAGTTATGATCCAAACAAGTTGAAACATTCATAGGGAAAAAAAAAAGAAAATATTGAAAAGCAGTAAAAAAGCAAAAGCCAAAAGCATAAAAGACTTAAGCCTTTTTAGAAATCCAAAAGCTGAAAGCAAAAAACCTAATGTGTGTGAGAGAACTTGTGAAAACTATATAAGGATGAGGAAGAGAAGAGCAAGGGGCCTTCCCCCTCAATTCCAATTGTACCTTGTGAGAGAGGTGAGAGGAGGGTCACATGTGAGAGAGCAAACTCTTGTTATGATAACTTGTGAAGTCTGAGAGCTTGGATGTAAAGGTGCCGAGTGTCGGCTCAAGGTTTAAAGGTGAGAGATTTTTTCATGTGGTTGGATTTATCTTTGAGGATTTTTTAAAATGTTGTGTTGGGTTTGTATGATGCTCTACTTGCATTCGGGTTTGTGGTTGTTTTTGAGCTACAAGAGACATTGTTTTGTTTTTTCGTATGTGGTTCATGTGGTGTTTTTCAGCACATTAAAATTTCTTGTGTTTTATTGTGCATGTGGCAAAGTCAATTCCCCCAACCGGCACTCCTTAACATCTTGTTATTGGGTTGTGAGTGAGACTTGTTCTCGATCACTGCTTGTGTAACACCACCTCTGCTCTCCTTTCCCTCTAAGAGATCTATGAAGATTTCTTGATTGAATTCATAGAGGATTCCTACATGCTTGTTGCACATGCACATAGGGTTATTGTGATGGTAAGAGACTTTGACACTAATAGGAGGCTCCGCTATAGACATGATCAGCTGCTTCAGTCTCCTCCCATCCATGACCCTCGCATGCATGACATCCTTGCAATCCCTCCTATCCATCAAGGGTGCCATAATGCAAAACCATATCAAGTGTCCCACCCTCTCAATACAAGGTCAGAGAGAGGGCATGAATCACATATTTTTGTTTAGGAAGTTTTGCAAGAGAAGCCGCATCCCGAAGAGTCCCAGCCCCATGAGCTCCATCCCATGGCCGAGCCGGAGCCCCAGCCCTAGCCCTAGCCAGTAGCTGAGTCCCAGCCCCACCAACCCTAGCCACAATTGGAGTCCCAAGCCCACCCCATGGCCAAGCTAGAGCCCATGAACCAATCGCAACACTTAAGAGCCCGCCCCTTTGAAGAGCACCAAGATATTAATGACTAGTGCATCATTAGCATGCTCAGGACAGAGGTGGAGACCGACTACTAGGATTATGAGAATATGCTAACATCCACTTTTTCTTCTTCTATAAATTGTGGCTTTATCACTCTGGGGGCCAGAGAGGTTTTATCGATGGACCTGCACGACGTGTAGTGCATGTAGCATTTTGAAAGCTAGATGACCACGGACACAGTAGTGCATGCTGCAATGTTGTAAGTATTCTATTCAATTGTCTTCTCTTTAATAAGTATTTGATCAAATGCTTGAGTCTTACTCACCCGATTGTTATTACATATATGTTCAATTTGGAGTCTCTAGCAGAGGAACATCAAAGACAAGTTTTTGTTCTTGATCCTCTATTATCCATTGCATTGCACGACGATGCACAAGTGTTCATCTGATAGCTTGATTGGTTCAGACCTATCAAGCTGGATGACACTAAAATCATCTGTATGGCCTATAATCAAAGGTATGTTGTGACTATTAAATAATATCTTTAAGAGTCCTTAAGGAAGCATGCTACCAATACTTGTTTTTCCCTGTTGACTTAGTGAGCAATGGAGCTTGTTGTTGTATTCGATCGAGATGAATACAATATTTTTAGCAAATTCAAGAGATCCAGTGGATTCCATGGTCGAGTTAGACAGTGAGTAACCTCTACACTATATTCAATTATTTCATTCTATGGAAGTTCAATGCATTTGTTGTAACATCAAGGTGTCTTTGTAGTTGTGCAAAAAAAATTGTGATGATGTACGAGCATCTAGTGTTGGAGGGGGACTGGCAGACGCGGTGCAAATATAGCGAGTCGTGGTTCCCATCTAGTTAGATGCCTTCTCTTATGGATGGAGAGCTGCTCTGAAAGCCTCATTTTCATGCAGGTAAATTCTTGATATTCCTAACGTAAGTACAGTGACTTATTCATGTTTATCTATATGTTTGCAATGTGCATTGATAGGTAAGATGCATATGTTGCTTTGTTTTCAAGACGTTCCATTGCACTGTTATAGTGACTTGATGGGTATACCCTAGTCACTCAATAGGGTATACTGGCTGGCATTGACAATCGACATGTTGAGTAGGTAGTGGTATGAGAAGTTAACGAGAACCAGCTGGAGCACCTTGTACAACAAGAAGAACTAAATCGTGTTGCTGCTATAAGGCATGTAGAGGCAATGCAAAAATTTAAAATAGACGAAGTAGAGGTGGAGGAGTTTGTAAGCGTGAGAAGGGCACCTGAGAGGGAGCAAGGAGAACAATTGAAAGAGGTAGCATGGGATGACATGGAGACAGCCCTCCTGTGGGAGATTGACTAGAGGGAGTGCTAGAGACAGGATCCCCTCCACGGCACCAAGGGAGTCAATAGAGAGGGAGCCGGAGTGAGAGGGGGAGAGAATCAGCTCATTGATAATAACAAAAGCAGTAGACACTTACTCCAAAGCATCAAATGTATTATCGTTCAAAAGAATGTGTTATACGTTGGGATGATCATAGTTATAAATTTTATAGTGTATCATCAATTTGAGAGGTCTCCTCTTGTATTCTAATCCAACGATGATTGTGATAGGGTTGACCTTGCCTCCATTTTAGGAGTCCTTCAAGTGCATTTGAATTTCTAAATGCTTTGATCTTCTTGTCTTTCTTTATCAATGCATCTCGTACTGCTTATGCAATGGCTGATGATTTTAATTCCTCTTTTGTCTGTAGTATCTACAATATCCTTTTGTAAAACCATTGGAATAGCTCACAAAGATTGTTGGCTTTTCTACTACCACCACCATGTTGGGTATACTTGAAATACACATTGCATGCCATGTAATGGGACTTTTCCATGCCTTGTGTCCTCCAAATACTTGGATCTCCATACTTTTCAATGAAATATGGCATATGATTGTATATGATATGATGCAGATAAATGGTTAGTCTCTGAATAGTGTTTAGTAGACATAGATAATTTTATACTAACATGTATGAAAACAAAGACTTGTCTTACCATGTAGTGTGTGAAATTGATGTCTTCCCATGCTTTTAGGAACTCTTTCTTGGATAGATCTAGAGTAGTTTGAAATTTCTTCTTGTCTATATTTGTCCATGTCTCCTTATCTAGCATTTGGAATATGATATCCACAGCACGCCACACTTCTGTCTTTGCATGACTTGAAAGAGGTTCGTGATCTGTTACTGTGTTGTGCTACCTTCTCCATTGTTCAAATTCAATCCTACTTACATGCATCCTTTTGTAATACTTTCCACATTTGGTAAGCTTTGTCTTCTATTGTCGATGGGTCTCAAGAGGAATCATCTTGCCTTCACACCTCCAAGAGAAACTTTTCTTGGTATGTCTATTTCATTACTTGACTTTTTTTTATCGTGCACAATTCGTATCCCTTCTCCATGAAGCTTTATGTCTGTCAATAACATCTCAAGAGAGGCAATCCCCTTCTTTCGTTCGTGCGGTTCCTGATCTTCCAAGAAAATCCAATGTACAGGTTGAAAAGCTTCTCAATCACTCGACAAAGTGCATGCATTGTACATATATGTACATTCAATAGAGGTATAGCAAAATATTTGTCGAACTCGTAATAATTAGGCGCCCTCTTCCACCACTTTTAATCAAGTGTTTTTGCATCCTCCATGCAATACAGGCAAGGAAGGGTGATTGGGTCTTTGTTACAATTATATAAGCACTTAAGAGTCTTCAAGTTTGATGCAAGATGCCAAGTAACTTGAAAATTTACCCTATTTGAAACCGGTAGTGTCTTCTATCTTTTCATTTGAGCATTAATAGCATCTGGTAGTGGAGTCTTCTGAAAGACCCATTCCAATGCTTCATAATTCTTTGACACAACCAAAAATGTCCCAAGCCATCATAAATTAATTTTGGACTATACATTGAAGTAATGGTGATCATCCCTTGGCATGTTTACCATTGCCTTATCCATCAATGTAATGGCTATCCTCTCCATCTTAACGTCTTTCAAAATCTGACACTCGTCCATCTTTAGTGTAAAGTTCAATATGCCATTTTTCTTTGCATGTGAGATGTTGTAAAACTCAATCATTCAAACCTGTAGTATCTCCAAATCCATGAAGATATTGTTGTATCCGTCATAGAAAACCAGACCTTGTTTTACTTGAAACTCTCCATTAATGTGATGGGGCTTTTCAACATACTCCTCTTGCTTTAAGTTAAGATATTTCCAAAGTCTCTAGATTGCTGCAATTGTGGGCAAGAGCTTTGGCTTAATACCTTGTGATTTAAATGAAATTATAACCTCTTTTTGTAAGAAACCATAGGCATTGCGACTTATATCCATGGTGCTATGTATACCCTCCATAGAAACCATGTTCTAGCTCACAAATCGCTCAACAACTTGCCTCTGCACTACCTTAAAATTCTTCTCCTATATGAGTTATTATGCAATCCTTGAGCTAACAAGTGGCTTAAGTTGCTTGCAAGGTTGACATTGGGGTTACAATTTTCCTTGTTTGGTTGTATCACATCCCTAAAAAGAGGGACAATGTAAAGCAAGGAGACATAATAACAAAAAAATATAGAATAGTAAGACAAGAGATTCCTAACCTGATAGCCCTTATTCGTTTCTTCATACCTCGAGAGCCCTCCTTCAAATCCTCTATGTTCTTTAGTTCTCGTTTTCTTTGTCAAGGGCAAAGCAATGTTTGCTTCTATCTCAAAATTTGCACCTACTTGTTTAGCCTTTCTATCTCCCTTGTTGGGCTTTGATCTTTTATTCTTGGAGGTTGCATTCTAGCTTTAAGTTATTGATGGTTTTGGCCTTGATGTGCATCATTGCACTCTGCTATATAGCTTTGCAATAGCCAAGAAGGCCATTCTTGCCATCTTCGACAAACCTAAGAAGGGTAGTCGGGTTTGAAAAGGGTGGGGTGCTAATAGTGTGAGGATCTTTGGGATAAAGAGAACCATCACACCAAAGGTTCGACATGCCTTGCTCCTCCCTCACGTAGTTGGGTCTTCATTGTTTTTGAGATGTAATTTCCTCCCCTCATTTTTTGTAATGTGGCATAAACATTCTCTATGTCTATGTGGAGGTGACACTTGGAATTGGTGTTGAGAGGAGGTTGCTGCATGTTTGTGTCCGCCATTGCACCTACGTGTGGTGGATTTTGTGAGTTTGTATTCACCATTACACCTACGTGTAGTGGATTTTACACCAATGCTATAGAAGCGGGAAAGGATTTAGAAGAAACTCTCACTTTTTGAAAGTTTTGAATTTGGGGCATTTAATGATATTTCTTTCACCTCAAGGAAGAATTTGATTTAGTATCTTGACCATTTAGTACAGATGGGGATATTTTTTGGCCCAAAAATGAGAAAATGTGCTATTTTTCTAGAGAGAGAAAGATCAAGGTTGTATTTTCTTAGAGGGCCCATTTTTTACCACTAAAATTATCTAATGTTGTTTTTGGATTTTTTCAAATGGCTAGCATACCATTGATCAAACCCATCCATGCCACATCTATTGGGTAAAAAGATAAGATCATAGAATAGATGTAGGAGCTAGAGATGAGGAGACTAAAGAAATGTGCCACCTTGTCAGAATAATAATGATAGCTATTATCAACCATATGAAAAGTAGCAATGAATGACCTTATAAGAGGGAAGGATGGGAGGTGGGATTGTGAGGATCCCCAGGAAGGGAAGTACTTCTTTAGGTGATAGTCCTTGATTAGAAAAGGATCATTAGAGGTGTCAATGGTTTCTACTTGGATACAATCATTAGGATTGGCTACAAGCACTTGGCAAGGGCATGTTGAAGTTTTCTAAGACTTTTTGAAGCATGAATCATATGCTTGAATGAGATTCCTACCTTGAATCCTTTGTGGTATGAAAATTTCACGATAGGCTTTGCGATGGCTATCTTCCATGAACTATTAGTCTATTATTTCAATCTCATCCAAGCATTACAAATGTGGAAGGTAATGCTATAGGGATTCATAATCTCCTAGATGCTCTTTGATGGCCACTCGCAAGGAGGGTAGTTCGAGCTCAATCGGCAAGAGAGCTTCTATGCCTTACACCAATTGGAAGGGTATTTGTTTGATTGTTTCTTTATGAGAGGTTCTATATGCCCAGAGAGCCTCTGTAATTTGATAATCCCAATCATTGTCATGGGAAATAATCATCCTTGTCAAGATTTAATAGAGAATGTGGTAGATGACTTCGACTTGGACTTGCAATGCCTAATCTTATAGATCTTTGTCAGCTCTTCCATGATTTTGTTCAAAAAGTGGATACCACAATCACTTACGATGTCAAGAAGAGGACGAGAGAGAGAGAGAGAGAGAGAGAGAGAGAGAGAGAGAGAGAGAGAGAGAGGAGAGAGGAGAGAGAGTGTGTGTGTAAAAGAGAGAGAAAGACTACATGAAGAGAGTGATGAGGAGAGAGAAAGACATGAAGAGAGAGAAAGAAGCCATGAAATCTTGGAGAGAGAGGTGAAGATGAAAGGAGACTTGTATTATTATTTGATGGTGAAAAATCAAGTCCCTACACCTTATATACTAGTCAATGTAGCTAGTATTTCCCCATTATTAAATTCCCCTCTCTTACATTCCATCCCCACTCGAAGGTTTTTGCCCTAAAAAATAATTTGGGCACTTATGATAACTGGCTAGGAGCAGATCAGAGTACTACTCTGCTGCATTATTACAGGGTCATTGGGGTATGTACAATACATGGGCCTTATTGGGGAATTATAAAAATGAATCTTTGACCCAAATATCTTGAGTAAATGTGAGCTACAAACAGTGGATAGCAAGCTGTTTACTATAGGGCCTTGCTTAGTAAATCTGTCATAACTTTCTGTAGGAGACTCCGATTGGGGTGTGCCATATGTCAAAACAGAGCTCTTGAGGAGTACTTTTAGCCCATGTATGATGCCCATTGCTGTCCATAGTATAGAATAAAATGTTCTTTGAAACAAAGAGTTTTCTGCAGTCAATCTGAGATAAATTAGGGCCATAGTTAGATAGATTTCAGCCAAATCTGCTTCTAGTTGGTATGAAAACTCTTCCAAAACTAAAGCTAGCCTCCAAGAAGCTTCCTCAAGTGGTAAACCTTGCCACTTAATCAAGTACTCTATGATGGAGTGAGAGTGAAGCTTCTTTTCCTTTTGTCCTATGACTTGCTTGGGTATGTATTGAATGATGCCTTATTCATCTATTGGTGGTAGCTCCTCAACATAATCCACTGATGATCCAATCAAGGGCTTTAATTGACTCACATGGAAGACATTATGAATCTTCATGGATGGGGGAAATGCCAACTGATATGCCAAGTCTCCCACTCTTTTGACAATCTGGTATGGCCCATAGAACATGTGAGCTAACTTGTTGCTAGACCCATCCTTAAGGTGGCATATCTGGACTTGGGCCCCTTCAAAAGCACCCAATCCCCTTCTTGGAGCTCAATATCCATTCTTTTTTCATCAGCATAAAGCTTCATTTGATCCTGAGCTTTCTTCAAGTTGACTTTACATTGTTAAAGTAAGGCCTACATTCTATCCAACTCCTCCTTGCTTTATGGGTTTATCTATAATGTGTCCACCTGTTCGCTTGCACGACACGTCTTAGCAGCCCATCAGGAAGAGGGTCTAGAAAGCTCCACCCAACACTCCCATGAAATGTTACGGGGTTTGCGATCTAGGTCTTTCCGAGTCTGCCACATAGTGGAAGT
This sequence comes from Lygodium microphyllum, assembly GCF_053477565.2. Lineage (NCBI taxonomy): Eukaryota > Viridiplantae > Streptophyta > Polypodiopsida > Schizaeales > Lygodiaceae > Lygodium > Lygodium microphyllum. The sequence continues at coordinate 116,817,884 of NC_141154.1, read as the reverse complement.
ATTCTAGCCGTTCACACTTAGGACCGACCTGAATCGGGGTTTCTTCCCTAGTGGTCAAATTCCTAGAACGACAGCTAGCATCGAACTCCAGGTGAACTACTTTACGCAGAAACGCCAGGGTCAAAGCGGATCCATGCTGCACTCGGTTCAAGGAGAATGGGAAACGAGAGGGATGCAAAGCTCGACCTCTCTGCCCATAAGGCATATTCCCATTCTGTTCCCCTAAAGCAACATAAATCCGGATTTTAGTATCCTAGACTCTAGGTCAATATTCCTTGCTATTCATTTCCTTCGAGTAAAGTTTCCTGCTGTCAATTTCATTTGAGAAAAGTTCCCGGCCAACTGGGACCACCCATCCATACGACAGGCCCATGGCCACATCCATCGCACTTTCCTCAGGGTTTGCTTTAGTTGTCTAATTACCTACCACATTTAGTTGGATACGCATAAAACAACTTTCTTAATTAGCCAATTAGTCGCTGGTTCCTTTACATAATCTTAGCACTTGACATAGAAAAACAGTGTCAAACAAGTTCCTTTACATCAAATGATCTTATTTGTCTTTGGAATACATCATACAATCCAGCCGGTAGGCTAATCCATAATCCGCCCGAAGGCTATCCAACAATCCACAGGGATTACTAATCCAAGATTTTTCCTGTAGACTAGTATGCAGGCCTCGAGATCCAATCTCAAGTCATGTCGGCCTCTTGTGCAGGGCCTCGAAGGCAAATAGGACCCTTGGGTTTGAGGGTTTTGACTTGGCATCCAAGTACGATACTAGGTTGCATTTCTAACATGCCAAGCCCTAGCTAGTACTTGAGGTGTTTTTCGTATCGACTAGTTATGCCTATACGAATCCCTAACGGTTATAATAATACAAGTGATTTAGCTAAATTGATCTACTTGTCTTGTGACAAGGACGATCCTTTCCTAGAGATGCTAAACTTGTTCTAAAGGTGTAAATAGTTGCAAGACATCACAAGACATGTAAACACACGATTCATTACCCCTATGTACTACAAGGATTGCAATAACCCTTCTCTTTCCTTGCTAAAGTCATGACGAGTGACAATTTGGAGAATAACTTACATAGGACCTACTAGGATTTACATCAAGGAACTATGCCTACAACCTTTTGTCTAAGCATTTGAATTTCATGCTTTGATAAGCCATGCAACCTTTCCTAAATGCAACTCTTGATGAATGAATTTTTCACATGACGAATATGTAACATGCAACCCTTTTCTAGACACAACATTGTTAATGAAGCTCATGTGACATGCAACCTTTAATCTGTTCGACAAACATCTTTGCATGCAACGTGCAAGTCTACGTTTCCATTTCCATGCTACGCAATTTATTTGGGCAACATCTGGCAGATGTTAACAATTTTTTTTCCCATGCGAATCACAACAAGGAAGATATTGCCTAAAATGCAACATACGCTTATTCTTTCCATGGCCAATAAAAAATGCACTTAACAATTTCATCTTTTACCCTAAGCAATATGCATTTAGGCTCATTACTTTGGAAATGCACCAAAATGCCAACATGCGACTACGCTCTTAAGATGAATAAGAAATTTATATTCATAGCTTCCCTATGAATTTTAAACATGGCCAACGTGAAATTAAACTTTCAAGAACCTGGGTTTATGGATCCATGGGGATGTCCACGTGTAAACTTGGGCTCGAATCTTCCAAGCGTGCGCCTTATGACTTGGACTTTGGAGCCATCGTAGACGTAGTGTGTTTGGACTCCGGGTTTGCCTTCGCCCTTACATGATCTGTGAATTCCCTCCAAGTTTGGTAAATAACTTCAAAATTTGTCCGCTTCTCCCTTACACAGGAAAATCCTTCACCAAAATGCGGTTCTTTAAAAAACCCGGGGAGGCTTGTAGGAATGGGGCTTATGGAAGCCCACCCTTAGAAGCTTCTCAAGAAGCTTCTATCTTATCCAGAAAACGTGGAAGGGGAAGGGCAATGATTGGAGAGGAGAAGATGTCGAAGACAGGGGGAGGGATTTGGATGATGATGGCGGGGATGGTGGACTGGCGCAGCAAGGCGGTCCTCACGATGGCATTGATGGCGGACAGTGTGGCGTTGGCGGTAGCCTTAGGGGGGGAGAGGTAGCCACCATGTGGCCTATGCATGCCTCTCCCTCCTCATGCTCCCCATACCCCACACTACATAACTCACTCTTTGACATACTCCCTCTCCTCCAGCCATGCATTGGCTGGGGGAAGGGATAATTAGTAAAAAAATTTGCTTAATCTTACCCATTTTCAATTTTCCCTTTTTTCCTAGAAGGGAGTTCTCACGCGGCTTTGCGGTTTTAAACTTTGGCCTCACTTGCACAATGCGGATGGAGATTATTATCGCGCGCGCAAGGTAAACACTTAGCCATGTCATTAATGGATGCGGGAGATGACTTTGCACAGCTTTTGCGTGGTCGTGCGGTGATCAAAAGTCTTTAATATTTCGAGCGGAAATATTACATTATCTTATCATTGAAGATAATCATGGGAAGGGACTTCTTATAGTCGTACAATGCCTCAAAGGGTGAAACTCCAATGCTAGAGTGTGTAGAGTTATTATAGGTAAACTCAGCCAAATGCAACCATGAGTCCCAAGCATGTTGCACATCATGAAAGAAATGCCTCAAGTAAGTTTCCACCCACTTGTTAACTCTCTCTATCTAGCCATCGATCTGTGGATGGTAAGTAGTGGAAGGGGCTAACTAAGTGCCCATAGAGCTGAAAACTTCATGCCAAAAGTTACTCATGAACTTAGCATTGCGATCATGCAGAATGACATGTGGTAAGACATGTAATCTAAAAACATGTTCCATGAATTGGCTGGCTACTTGAAAAGCATTATATTGTGTCTTTGTAGGAATGAAATGGGCTGCCTTGGTGAGTTTGTCCACAACTACATAGATGCAGTTCCATTCTTTTTTGCTCACTGGTAGGCCGGTAATGAAGTCCATAGTAATGTGTGCCAATTTTCCTTCGGGCATAAGCAATGGTTGAAGTAAACCAGTTGGTTTTAAGATGTTGTCCTTGTTTTGCTGACATGGCACGTAGCTCAAGACAAAATCTTTTACATCCTTCCATAGCCCCTTCCAATGAAAGCTCTTAGCAATCTTGTCATAGGTTTTAAATATGCCCAAATGACCAGCTATAGGTGAGGAATGCATCTCATGCATGATTGTTTGCTTGAATGGAGAAGTGTATGGGATGGGAATCCTGCCTTGAAACCATAAGAGACCGTTCTGAAGCTGATATGGAGAGTTTTCTTCCACATGCCCCTGTTGTAATTTTTGGAAAATGTGGTTGAAATCAACATCTAACAAATAGGCCTCTTGAAGCTCTTCTATCCAATCATTATGAAGTTCCATGATGGTTGTACATGCCCACATTCTAGATAAGGAATCATCAACTATATTTGTCTTTTCCCGGCATATGTGTAATGTCAAAGTCATAGTTTTGCAATGTAGCTATTCATCTATATTGTTGGGGGGTAAGATTAGACTGAGAGAGGAAATACTTGAGGTCCCTATGGTCGCTCTTGGCCCTAAATCTGCTTCCATACAAGTAGTGGTGCCATTTCGTAATGGCATGAAGGATGGCCAGCATCTCTTGGTCATATACATTGATGGTCATCTCATTTTGAGCAAGTTTGCGGCTCTCAAACACTATAACCCCATGGTCTCAATACAACCCGTATGCCTCTACCACTGGCATCATATTGAATGGTGTATTCTTTCAAAAAAATGGGTAAACCAAGATGGGAGCTGAGGTTAGCAATTCCTTGAGCTAGTTAAAGCTCTTATTAGCTATGGCATCCTAGAAAAAGGCCTCTTTCTTAAGCCTATCAGTCAAGGGAGCTACAATAGTGGCATAATTCCTAATAAATTTGCGATAGAATGATGAGAGACCAAGAAATCCTCTAAGTAAAGTGGTATTTGTAGGTGTGGTCCAGTCTTTTCTACACTACACTTTCTTAGGATCAGCCCTAATTCCATCTTCACTAACAATGTGCCCCAAGTATTCCACTTCTGTCTACATGAAAGAACATTTTGTCTCCTTGGCAAAGAGTCTATTCTGCCTTAATACATCAAACACCTGCCTCATATGCCAAAGGTGATCATTTAGGATGATCTACTATAGATGAGGATGCCATCAAAGAAAACCAACACAAATCTGAAAAGAAAGGGCTAGAGTATTTTGCTCATTAAGCTTTGAAAGGTGGCCAGTACATTAGTTAATCCAAAAGGCATAACCAATAAATGATAAAGCCCTCGATCATTCTGAAATGCTGTTTTGATCTCATCCCCTACCCTCATGTGGATACCTCAAATCTATCTTTGTAAATTACTTAGCCCCCTTGAGCTCATCTAGCAAGTCATCTATGCGTGGAATGGGGTACATGTTCTCACGTTGATCTTATTAAGATCCTTGTAGTATATGCACATCCTAAAAGATCCATCCTTCTTTTTGACCAATAACACATGGGAAGCATATGGTGAAGAACTAGGCTCAATAAATCCCATGTCCAGGAATTCTTTGACTTGTTTGGAAACTTCTTCTCTTTCACACCTAGACAATCTCTAAGGTGGCTTGTTCACAGGCTTTGACCGAGGCTCCAGATCTATGGGATGATCAACCACCCTATTAGGGGGTAGTGCTGAAGGTACTTGGAAGAGGTCCTTGTACTGTTCTAAAAGAGCTCGCAATGCTGAAATCTTTAGTGTTTTAGTGGATTGATTTGAATTTTCTTTATTTAACTGGAATACAAAGATTTGGGACCGTCTCTTGAACTCTTTCTTGAGTTGTTTGCTTGTAATGAGCTGAAATTCACTCTTATTTTGAATTGCCTGCAAGCAAATGAGCTATTGCGCACTGACAAACTCCATAAACAGCAAGGAAAAATCCATGGTCACAGTACCCAAAGTTTTCAATCAATCACAACCCAAGACAACATCTATAGGTCCCATTTCCAATGCAATTAAATCCATTTGCAGTCCAAAATTTTTAGCAAGCTGAATGTGAGCAGCAAGGCATACTTGAGTGCTAATTTCTTCATCCCCATTGGCAATTTGCACCTTCAGTGGTTGCTGTTGTAATTCAATGGGAAAACACTTCAACATGTTCTTGACTGCTCTATTAATGAGACTATGAGTGCTACCACTATCTACAAGTATAAACACATCCTTCCCATGAGTTTTGCCCTTAAAACGCAATGTATCGGGGCTTTTGGATCCTCTCGAAGCATCCATAGATATGGTATAAACAGTGGCAGCATATATTTCAGCATGTGGTTCATTCTTTCCATCCATATCCCATGATACACTACCACCGGGTCAAAACGAAAAGATTCAGTAGGGTCAAAGAACCCTTCTTGACCAAACTCTTTATCAGCATCATCTGTTTTAGCAGTCATCATAAAAGCATGTGCATCCTCAGGGTTCTCCTCCGAGTCCTCAAATACCAACATGCTATGAACCTGAGCCTTAGCATTTCTTAAAGCACATTTTGAGGCATGATCAACTATATACTTCTTGCCACACTTGAAACAAAGCCCTTTTTCCTTTCTTTATTTGTACAAGTCCATGGGAATGGACTTTGGACTGCCAAAGGTCACGAAGCATTTTTATTCTTGCTCTCCCCTTGCCTATTATCCATCCTCGGGCTATTTGTTGTCATGAAATTACTTTATGGTCTTGAGGCATTAAAAGTGGGATATGTGGCGATCTTAGGCGTGATAAATGGCACGTTATCACCACCATAACTTTCCCCAAATTGTCCCAACCTTACAACACCTCTTTGCTGCCCAAAGTGTGACTGCATAGGTCCTCTTTGCTACCCAAAAATTGGCTGAGATGCCCCTCTTTGTTGTCCATGTTGAAATGAAGCATCCCGGGGATACTTACAAGAGTACCTCTCAGCCAACTCAATAGCTTTGAAAAAATCCAATGTGAAACATCAGCTGTGAGTTGGGGATCTAGCCCATACACATACTTGTATAACTTGGTATCATCATTAATCCACTCAACATACATGGTAAGGTTGAGGAACTGATTTGTGTATTCTCCAATAGCAAGACCACGCTATTCAAGGCCATACCATTGGCAGGAAAGCTTTTCTTTCTCCACCAGCAAGACAAATACTTGCACCATGAGTGCCTTGAATGCTTCCCACGAATCTACTTTTGCTGATTTTCTCTTTTAATGTACCTCCACCATGTATGTGCAAAGCCTTCCAAGTGGATGGTTGCAAAATGGAACTTTTGGTCATCACTACGAGGCAAGATGTCAAAATAATCCTCAAGCTTGGAAAGTCACTCTTTGAGTTGAGCTGGAGATGATGATTGACATTGAATTTTGAGAAAATAATATTTTCTCCTCTTAGCTCTCTTTCATGATTAGGTGGCTATCCCATATATCCAAACTAAGGACTATCCATGTGGCTACCCAAAAATGATCCATTGTTAGAGTAAATTTTGCCAAAAGATGGCTGAACTTGCATAGATGGTATGGGCCCCTACGATGGCTAGAAATTAACCCTCATTGCATTGTTCATGGGCTCCTCTTGCCTATGTGAAGGCTTTCCCTATTCAAAAGTGTTGTTAGGGATGCCCACTCTCCCCAAAATACATTGGGAGTTTATATTTGCTGCATTCATTGATGGGCCAGTCACTCTTTCAGCATGCATACTTGACCTATCCTCATGTTCCTTCCCTTTCATTTGGACTTTCGCCCACGTAGTGAGTTGGGCGGCAAGGGTGTCCATAGTGGTCTTCATTTGACCAATGCCTTCCATCAATTCTCTATTCCTCTCAGCATGCCTTGTCTCATGCGAACTGAGGGTGTTAGTGAGCGCTCTGAGGCTCCCCACGTCATGAGAGTAATCTTCATCTTCCACCTCAGGGTTAGTTTCAACCCTTCGGGCATGTGCATCATTATTTTTTGCTGGAGGTCATCATTTGCCTTAGTTTTCCCCTATTCCCTGCCATGGCTAAGTGTAGTCTCGTTAGACCCCTGCTCATTGTTTTGCTCATAACTTGAGCTAGGGAGCTCCGATTGACCCACTTTTTGGTTCAAATTGAAGCTAAGATCCCCTCTTCAAATAAAGCACAAGCACGCTGCTCAGGTTTAGTTCAAAAAATTCTATAACATCAAATCTATAGCTGGTTTATGCAATCATGCACCTTGTTTGAGAGCAATAGGGGACTGTTTTGGCCTGTAAGGGATGTGTAGTGCCCAATAAAGTGCCAAACTGATTGGGGATTTTATTGAGGTCTCAAAACACTCTTTGGGACCTGTTCTTCAGTGCTGGTACTCACTCTTTACCTCTGTAACTAATTGAAAATGTCTACGGCACCCTATAGGAATTTACGAGAGCTAAAATATGGTCCCCCGTCTATTGTATGTTTGCAACCACTTCTCCCATGGCACCATACATTTCTTCAACATATATACATATGGTCTACACCATAACATCATTTCTGAGCATGAAAATGAGCATTCCCATGACCATGTCACTCACGTATGAGCATCATACATGCATTGTTTGTTGCATTCACTATCATAACTGCATACATGACTGCATGTGTGCATACGTGACTGCATGTGTATCTAAAGATACTAAAACATGTTAGTATTGATTCTCAGTCATACATCATTGCAAGTACATTAGTGGTACATCAATATGCGATATACATCAGTGGCATAATCCCGAGTACATCAATATATCATAGACATCAATGACATGCAAATTCTCACTATCCCCAAAATATCTCTGCATGTGCAAACAAGTTCGGGCTTCGGATCATCAGGAGGTGGGAAAAGTGTCCACTGGGCCAGATTGTGCATCCCTTTAGGGTTATATATGGAAGGGGGCTTCATGATTCCCTCTTTTGCTTTCGACTCGCCTGGAATGTATACATGGCATACATTTGGTTTAATTAAACAATCAGCATGCTATGCATGGGAGCTTGGAAGTAATTCTTATCATGAAGTGCATAGATTTGAATTGGGAATAGGGGAAGGGCTTACCGAGCAGTGACTCAGTGCTATCTCACCTCATTTACAATGAATTTCAGAGATTAGTTTATGCTCAAACAATCATCACAAGTCAAGAGATTAGGGTGAGGCAATCAATAAATAGTAGTGAAAAATTTCAGCATAGAATGGTTCATTTTCAATGCAAGAAAGCCAAGAGAGGACTGTGATTAAATTGGTAGCATTTAAGCATTGAAACCTTCAATAAAATGCAAGATTGACTACTTGAATCTCTCCCAACAATAGGCTTTTTGGCTAAGCAATAGGATGGAAATAAAAGAGAGTTCAAGAATCAATTGCCTCTTTGATTAGTGAAGAAGGGCTGAGAATATGTGGCCAATGTCCCAAGGTTGCTATCCAATGCTCTAGTTAGCTTCATGAAAGCTTCAACCAAGAATTGAGTCTTCAAGCTTGATTCTTCAATGGGAGAAGGAGGGGTTGAGCTTCAGTAGCTCCATGCATGCTTTGAAGGCCATAGAAGAAGAATCTCCCAAAATTCCCATGATCCAAACCTCTTCCAAATTGGTAGGCAAGCTCCATTGATGGCAAAGACTCCAACCTTTAAGCCTCTGGACCCTATCTTGTGAAGGGAACTTGAAGAAATTCAAGGTTCTTGGTCTATGGATATGGCTATCCCAAATGTCAAGCCTCCATTCTTGCTTCCATCTTCAAATACGGGCTTCTTGATGCTTGCTTCTTCAAAGATTCTTGTAGGCACAAGCTCTTGGGCCCAAAAGAGGAAAAATCCCTCAAGATTAAGTGAGCTTTGAGAAAAATTTCATGGCTGTCCATGGCCTGCACCTGTTAGGGTTTCAGGGATCAAGATATCTCAAGAAAGGTGAGAAGAAGGCTTCATCCATGTCAAGACTACCTGCTAGAAGGTGGAGAAGAGAGCCAAGATGGAGAATAAGCTCAAGATGATGATTATTTGCTCAAATTGCGGCCCCAAAATTTGCACTACCAATCATGGGTTGTTGCTTGGGAAGAGAGGGAAGGTCCAACAATTCAACAGATAGCTTGAGATGAAGGTTAGAATCCCTGGGAAGCTCTAGAAAAGTCATGAAGATTATTGGAGGTGGAGTAGAGAAGACCTATGGTGCTTTCTCCTCCATGGAAGCTTGAGAAGAGCTTGGGAATGAGGAGAGAGAAGACTCCATGTGAAAAGTAACCAAGACTAAACTCTTTCCTAGCTCCTAAGACTGTTGTCTTTAGAAATTTACCTTCAAATTTGGCCCAAAATGACCCACGGGCTGCCAAATCCAGTCTTCCAGCCTCTAAACTTGGTCCAAGGACTCCATTAATGCTCTCGACTGTTGTCCTCCTAGTCCTTGACCTTTGGGTCCTTCAATGCTCCTCCATTTTAGTGACTGTCCCTGTGTACCTGAAGCTTCTTGGATTTTTAATTGAAAAGGATGGTAACTGAGCATGTAAGGTAACTAAATGGATCAGAACTAGAGCTCTTATACCACTTGTCAAGAAGAAGAGAACAAAGAGAGAGAGAGAGAGAAGAAGAGAAGAGAGAGAGAGAGAGTACATAAGAGAGAGAAAGACTATAGGAAGAGAGTGACGAGGAGAGAGAAAGACTAGAAAAGGAGAGTGAGAGAAAGAAGCCATGAAAGCTTGGAAAGAGAGGTGAAGATGTAAGGAGACTTGTATTATTATCTGATGGTGAAAAATCAAGACCCTAACACCTTATATACCAGCCAGTGTAGCTAGTATTTCCCCATTATTAAATCCCCCTCTCTTACATACGATCTCTAAGGGAGTACCAAAGTGAGCCATAATATTCTCATATAGGAATAGAACCATGCTATTGTCATCATCTCGCTTGAGAGCTTTGGGTTTGTACCATTTCATCACATAGTGAGTACATACTAGGATCCAATAGTTCTACTTCCTTCTGGTAGGAGGGTCAGTAGGTCCAACAAAGTCAATGCCCCATTTCTCCAATGTGTTTGGAAGATTTTGGGAGCATTAATTAGTCCAAATGGCATAACAATGTATGCAATGATTTTCCATTTGCTAGTAAATGTAATTTTCAATCTATTATTTTAATGGACTTTCAATTATATAACTAGCATAAGGAAGAGGATAATGGTCTCTCTTAGTAGTAGCATTCAATTTCTTGTAGTTGTTGAAAACTCAAAATATGCCATTCTTCTTGAGCACCACAATAATAGGTGATACCTAGTCTATGTGCTCAATTCTATATATGAATCATGATTTCTGTAACTTTTTAATCTCTTACTTGATATGATGCATATAGCATGGATTCATGGGATAGGATCTTTGCTTTATGAGCTTAGCATCATGCTTGAGTAGATCTATGTGTAGAAGGACATACAAGGGTACCCCTTTAAGGTTTGAGTAGTTCCAAGTGAAGATGTGTCGATTTTTCTTTAGCAAGTCCACAAGCTATTCTTCATCCTCTTCACTGACGTCTTTGGTGATGTATATAGGCTTAGGGGATTCTCCATGATCTACAAGATTCACCTTTTTTAACTTTGCATGCCCCTTAATGGATTCATTGGATGTGCCTTTGCACTTTACACAAACCAATATGACTATCAGATCGCTCCTCTTGAGCTTTGTGAAGCGTGAGGATAAGTCATGTGGTTTTTTTCTCCTTTGATATTTAGACTCAATATTGCATGTGTCACTTTTCACGTGTTCTCCCTATAAATGGATGGGGATTTTGGTTTTACTTTTTATAAATTGGAAAGATTGAAAATTTTGTTGGTCAAAATTGTTATCTCCACCTATATTGGAGTTAGAACTCAAGGGCTTAGCTAGGAATATCTCAAGATCCACTACAACATATAGACCCAATAGCAACGTTTAAAACGACGGAATTATTCATGGAAAAAATTACCCCCGTCATCGCTATTCGCGTTGCTATTAGCGACACGATCTATTCGTCGCTATTAGAGTCACTATTAGCCTTGCTATAAGCGTCGCTAATTGGATTAGTGATGCAAATAGTGACACTAATAGCGACTCTTATAGCGACGCCAATAGCGACACTAATAGCGACGCTTATAGCGACAGTTGCAGAGTAAATTTCTGATGCAAATAGCGACGGTTACAGAGGGGAAAAAAATAAGGTGGCAGGGCATGCAGCCCTGCCACCCTTTTAGCTATATGCACTAAATATTCTTGCATAATTCATTTGCCAATGTCGCCTACACCTAACGTCTAAAAATTGTGTATCAGATTTTAAAAAAAAAACTGAATCCTTTGATTGCAAAAGATAGATATAATTAATTTGAAAAGGTATTTCGCAAGGAGCTTTTTCATCACTTGCTTAGACTCAAGAAGAAAAAGAGCTTGTGATTGCAAAAGCTAGATATAATCAATTCAAAAAGTATTTCTCAAGGAGTTTTTTTTATCACTTGTTAGGCCCAATAAGAAAAGCTTCACTTCAAGCTTTCATTATAGTTAGGACCTTGAGGTATGAATAAGTCCCATTGATCTTCTGCTCACTCCAGCTTATCCCAAACTTTTTCAAGTCTTTTTGGGGGAGCATTTGGACATCTGTAAGAGTTATACCATGGTGTTGGAGCCAGAAACACTTATATAGGGAGTGGTAGTGTCTCTAAGCTCTACTTCTTTCTTTTTTTAAAAATCTACGTCTAAATCATCTTATATCTGTTCTTTCTTATCTTCACCCTCAATCTCAATGGATGGAGGTGTTTTAAGATCAAAAGAATCAAGCTCATCCTCCCCCTTCTCAAACTCCATTTCTTGAGCTCAAACTAGTTACTGTACTCCAAGTAGATCCCTGAAACGAACGAATTTCTCTTTACCAAGTGATTTGGTAAAGATATCGGCTACCTGGTCTTTTGTCTTCACATGAAGTAGATCAATCTGTCCTGCAAGTACCATTTCTCTAATGAAATTGTAATGAGTCTCTATGTGTTTGGATCTAGCATGATACACGGGGTTGCTAGCTAGCATCCATATACACCTCAGGTTGTGTACATAACCCTCATGCTACTCCATATATACCTCTTCAAGAATGCATTTTTTATATCCATTTTTTATCATTTTCAGCCCTTAGAAGCCACTAATGCAATGACTATTCTCACCATTTCCATCTTGGCAAATCAAGCTGAAAGTCTCCTTATAATCTAGGCCGTATTGTTGTGCATATCCCTTTGCAACGAGCCAGACTTTATACCTTTCCAACGAACCATCTGACTTGCATTTCTCTTTATAAACCCATTTTCTTAAAGGCATCGAGTACCTTATCCTTGTACTTCCGAATGTACAGCCATGTGTATCAATTGAAATCATCTATCCAACCGACAGTAGATTCTTGCAAATTTTGTTTTGCCATCTGTCCAATCGACAATAGATTCGTAGTAATAGAAGGTACATGTAGTACATTATGTAGGCTCTTCTTTCTATCGTCATAGCTACAACAGTGTACCTTCCTACTGGTGGGCTGTCTCGCACTCATGCCCAAAATCTTTACATCCCTTTTAGCTCCAAGTCTTTCATGAATTCCTGAACAACGTCCTTATGAAAAGATCTTTTTGGAATGAGAAGCTCGTATCGGCATTGCATTCTCCTTATCTCCCGAAGGGCAATAGTGCCCGGTTTCCATCTCCTCTTCTTCTCTGGTGGTCATTGTGCTCTATGGGGAGCAACTATTGCTGCACTAGAGGAGGCTTCACCTTGTGCTCGAGGTGGCGAGATTTGGCATGAGGCCTTCCCATTGCCGAGAAACGAGGACATGCTTGCTTAGTGCCTACCATGCAAGCTCAAGGAGGGCAAGATGGAGAAGAGACAGAGGTTGGGGTTTCCCTCCTTCTCCTTTGTAGTTGTCCCCTCTCTTTTAGTGGATGCGGTGGCAATGGTAGTGGCAGTGGCAGTGGCAGCTTCTCTCTCTCTCTCTCCCTCTCTCTCAATCTCCCTTGACTTGATCTGTCTCCCTTCTTCTCTCTACACATCTCTTCAACAAAAAAAAGAAAAACAGAAGTAAAGAAAATAGAAAAACAAATAGAGAAGAGATAATGCATTTACCTCAAAGCTTGAACAAGAATCCTTTCATGCTTCTCTCCTTCTTCTTATTCTCCTTCATGGGTTCCCTCATTCTTCTTTGCAGTTGTCCCCTCTATTTTTGTGGTGGATTGGCGGTGGTAGTGACCTCTCTCTCTCTCTCTCTCTCTCTCTCTCTCTCTCTCTCTCTCTCTCAATCTCCCTTGTGCATGTTGATCTCTCTCACTACTTCTCTCTATATACTCTTCATCAACAAAAAGAAAGAGAAAAGTAAAGAAAAGAGAAAAACAAAGAGAGAAGAGATAATACACTTACCTCAAAGCTTGAAGAAGAATCCTTTCGCGCTTCTCTCCTTCTTCTTCTCCTTCACGGGTTCCCTCCTACTTCTTTGCAGTTGTCCCCTCTCTTTTTGTGGTGGATTGGTGGTGGCAGCGACCTCTCTGTCTCTCTCTCTCTCTCAATCTCCCTTGCACATGTTGATCTCTCTTACTTCTTCTCTCTATAAAATCTTCATCAACAAAAAAAGAGAGAGAAGTAAAGAAAAGAGAAAAACAAAGAGAGAAGAGATAATGCACTTACCTCAAAGCTTGAAGAAAAATCCTTTTGCACTTCTCTCCTTCTTCTTCTTCTCCTTCACGGGTTTCCTTCTTCTTCTTTGCAATTGTCCCCTCTCTTTTTGTGGTGGATTGGCGGTGGCAGCAACCTCTCTCTCTCTCTCTCTCTCTCTCTCTCTCTCTCTCTCTCTCTCTCTCTCTCTCAATCTCCCTTGCGCACATTGATCTCTCTCACTTCTTCTCTCTATATACTCTTCATCAACAAAAAGAAAGAGAGAAGTAAAGAAAAGAGAAAAACAAAGAGAGAAGAGATGATGCACTTACCTCAAAGCTTGAAGAAGAATCCTTTCGCGCTTCTCTCCTTCTTCTTCTTCTCCTTTACGGGTTCCCTCCTTCTTTGGAGTTGTCCCCTCTTTTTTTGTGGTGGATTGGCGGTGGCAACAACCTCTCTCTCTCTCTCTCTCCCTTGCACACGTTGATCTCTCTCACTTCTTCTCTCTATACACTCTTCATCAACAAAAAGAAAGAGAGAAGTAAAGAAAAGAGAAAAACAAAGAGAGAAGAGATAATGCACTTACCTCAAAGCTTGAAGAAGAATCCCTTCCTACTTCTCTCATTTTTTTCTTCTTCGGGAGTTCCTTCCTTCTCCTTTACACTTTTCTCCTCCCTCTTCGTGGATGGCGGTAGTGGCGGCGGCCTCTCTCTCTCTCTCTCTCTCTCTCTCTTGCTTGCTTACAAACCTATAAAATGCCATGCTCGGGTTTTGACACTTTCTTATGAAGCCCCTCTATCTGCTGTTTTTTATTTCTCTCCATCTCTCTCTTCCTTCCCCTCCCTTCTTCTCTCTATTTCTCTCCCTTCTTCCCTCCCCACTCTCATTCAACTCATCTCATTGCAAAGACAATCAAAGATAGAAAATAAAAAGCTTAAGAAACAAAGATATTGAAAGAAATGTCACCCCACCTCTCTTTATCTCTCTCTCCCACCTCTCCCTTTACTTTTCTTTATTAACCTTCTCTCTCATTGTTTTCCTATTTCTGTCTCCCTCTCTCTTGCTCTCTATTTTTTCTCTCTATCTCTCTTTCTCCCTCTCTCTCTTCTTTTCACTCTCCTTCCTCTCTTTACCTCACCCTTCTTTTCTACGTCCTCCTCCTCTCTTCCTTCCCTCTCCCTCTCTCTATTTCTCTCCCCCTCTCTTTCTCTCTCTATTTCCCTTTCTTTGTTTCTCCCCCTCTCTCTCTCTCGTTGTTTCTCTCACTCATCCTCTCTCCCTCCCTTCATCTCTCATTTCTCCCTTCCGCTTTCTCTTTGTTTCCTTTCTCTCCCTCTTTCTCTCTTCCTCTCCCTTCATTCTTATCCCTTCCTTCCTCCCTCCCTCTCTTTCCATGTATCTCTTTGCAAAGAAAAACAAAAAAAGAAAACAAGAGAACACAAAAATAAAGCAACAAGAGGAAATGTACCTACCTCAAAGGCCTGAAGATGAAACCCTTTGTACCTTCTCTTTGCCCCTTCCCTCCCTTCTCCCTTGCACACTTCTCTTTCTTCTTTGTGTATAGTGGCGGTGGCAGTGACAATGGTGATGAGCTCTGTCTCTCTCTCTCTCTCTCTCTCTCTCTCTCTCTCTCTCTCTCTCTCTCTCTCTCTCTCTCTCACACACACACACACACACACACAAAGCTTTAAGCTCTCTCACTCTCTCTTTCATTCTTTCTCGCAAAGTTTTTCTCGGCAAATGTTTCACTTGGGTTTTCGAAACTTTTTCCTCAGACCGGCGTCGCTATTAGCGTTGCTATTTGCATCGCTACATGCATCGCTATTAGCATCGCTATTTGCGTTGCTAATAGAATTAGTGACGCTTTTAGCGACACCACTTTTTTGCGTCGCAAATGGCCGTTGCTATTGCTCCATTCCCTTGTAGTGATCTGGGTACGTATCATTGGTATGATGCCTCATTTGTTCATTAGTCAAGAACCTTTAGATAATCAAGCCATTCCAATGTTGAGGTCACTCTAAGATTTTTGACATCAATGAGGGATCTCTAATGGAGAGGGTTTTGGGTCTAGGTCGATTCATGGAGAGGAGATGAGAGGGTAATCAACAAAGTTTTATATGAAAGAGAGGAGCATTTTGTTCTCAAAAGCTACATTCAAGTAGACACATGTCTTCCCTAGCTAACATTAAATTCGCTTAAGCATTTACCAAATTCCATTAGTCACTTGGGAGGCATGGTAGCCTAGGTGACATTGTAATTGTAAACAATGTATTTCTCAAGAAAAGCCCGTTCCAACCTATGTGATATACCAAGTTAGATATGTATACATGACTCTTAATCCTACTTTCAATCTCAATTTTCATAATCAAACTCAACAACAAAAGAGAAAATAATCATACATAACTCAAAAAGAAAAAAAGTAAGGAATATGAACTTATTGTATCTATGTAGTCTGAAGTGTTCTAAAGTAGTTTGCAACTTGTTTTCATTGTAACTTTCTCCCATGAACTCAGAATATGTATCTAGGAAACTCAAAATGACCAAAACAACTCTGTTCGACAAGGCAACGCAGGCAAAATTGTGAAATTAGGCTTTTTGTAAGAGAAAACGATGATTTTAGGTCGAGCACCCTAAAAAGCAAGTTTTTTATTTTTTACGATAAACATTTCGAAAAAGATATCAAATGTAGAGTTGACTTGCATGAAGCAATCAAAGGTTGGATTTTTTGCAAATACTGACAATTCTTCAATCATCTTGTAGATTGAACAACATTAGCATGGCTTCTTTAGGGTGGCCAATGGAGAGGGCTTATATTTTGTCATTTGGTATAGGGGAAGTTTACAAAGATTAAAAAGAATCATAAGTTATTAAGGGGCTGGAAGCATTGGCGTTTTTTCCTTTACTTATGTTCTCCTAGCATATGATGTGAGATGCATGACGAGGCATCAAGTTTCCAGTTCCACTGCTATGTGATGCTATTCGTGAGCTTTTTCTTGATTTTATCATTCAAGTAATGACTCAACAACATCATGGCTTTGCATTGTGGATCAAGCCACAAAGTAGGAGTCTGAGTTAAATCGTACCTCCTTGGAGACAAATGTTGTAATCATGCATACATACACCAACTACAGATGAACACATTTGTCAAGAGAGTTGACATTATAGTTGGTCAAGATTGAACATAAGCCCCAATAGGATCTCAATGTCGACTCCTTTAGTGTTCAAAAGAATATAGAAGAGGAGTAAGATGCTCTCAATTGCAATGGTAATTGCCAATTTACATTTTTCGAATACAAAATAAGGTCCTCCTCCATATTGATTCAACTTTGCATTTGTTGGCTACAAGTGTGGTTGTCCCAAAATTTTCCAATAGTAGTAGAAATCAATGTTATAATCTCACCCCTCATAGATAATTGTGTCTGCTATGATTGACCTAGGTGTTGTGAGGAGTATATGAAGGTATGATGACTCAATTATAATTGGCTCATTGATATCTATATTACTTATGATAACAACTCTAATATTCATGATTGAGCTTGATGGATTAGGCTTTCAGGGTGATATTGAATAATATTGTAATTTTTGCTAAATTTTTTAATAAAAAATTGCTCCACATGCACCATGGAAGTATCAACATTCACTATGGGTTCTTCATGTGAGGCTTCATGTGAGGTTTATCCAAGTGGGTAATATTTATTGATCTTGCTACCATTGAAGTGGCTAAGTACATGTTGAGTTAGCTACAATGGAGCTTCTGTGTAGAGATGCAAGTTGAGAGAGAGAGAAGAGATAGAGGAACATGATTTGTGGTACTGAAGAGTGTACATCAATAATGTTTTAGATAGGTATATGTACTATGTACAACTAGACCCTTACTGGCAAACACATGCACTGCCCTTTATCCCGACAACCTCCCCCTAAAGGCAATGTGCCCAAAGGTAGAGGAAAAGAATCAGCTAAGTCTAAGTATGTACAAAACTAAAGATACTATACCTATTCAATACCCATCTTCTACTGCTCGCAAATCTCTCCGCTAAAAGACCCTTCGTGAGAAGGTCTACATGGTTATCATTAGTGTGCACCTTGACCGGCTCAATGCTCTTGCTATCAAGTACCTCTCTAATGAAATGATACTTCACCTGTATGTATTTTTTCTTTGCATGAAAGACAAGGTTCTGTGCTAACATGATAGCACTCTAACTATCACAACAACCAAACGTGACAGTCATAAGGCCTCTTCGCATGCCTCAGTGGTAGCCACATACTCTGCCTCTGTAGTAGAGAGTGCAATACACTTATGTAACTTGGATATCCAAGAGACAGATCCCCCTGTGAAGTTAAACACATACCTTGAAGTGGACTTCCTGCAGTTTGCATGTCCAAGCATAGTCTGCATCCATAAAGCCAATGACAAATGCCTTTTTCTTACCAAAGCATATGCACAAATCCTTTGCACCCTTGAGGTATCTCATAATACCTTTCACTACTTCCCAATGCTTCTTGCTAGGGTTTGCCATGTACATGCTAACCACTCCCACTACAAAGGAAATGTCTGGACATGTAGCAACCACAGCATATCAAACTGCCAAACGGTGCGGCTGAAGCATACGGAATCTTGGTTGTTTCAACCTTTTCATCATCAGATGTAGGGATATCCTCTGCATTGAGTTTCACATATGGAGAAATGGAACTCCAATTGCTTTCCCTCCCTCCATATTGAAACACTGCAAAATCTTGGATACACACTCTTGCTGAGATAGATAGAGTAACCCATTCGATGTATCTTTGAGTATGCGCATCCCAAGAATGTGATTGGCATCACCAAGATCCTTCATGTTAAAGCTGCCATGAAGACTTTGCTTCAATGAATCCAAGGCATGAGTATCCCTACCACCAATTAGCATGTCATCAACATACAGAACCAAAATAATCAAGCTGCCATCTACTGCCTTCTTGGTGTACAATAAATGATCAACTTGACTTCTCTGAAAACCCTAAGACTACATGAAAGTATCAAACTTATGATTCCATTCCCATGGTGCTTTTTTCTACCCATACAAACTCCGTTTTAGTTTACAAACCATCATCTCTTTGCCTTTAGCAACAAAACCCTCAAGCTGCTGCATATATATGTCCTCATGAAAATCACCATGTAAGAATGCCAATCTTTACATCCATCTGTATGATCTCCATATATTTAGTTGCAACCAAGCCCAAAATGGTTCTTAGAGTAGTTATCTTGACTACAAGAGAGAAGATCTAATCAAAGTCAATCCCATGTTCCTGCTTGTACCCCTTTGCAACTAACCATGCTTTGTACTTTGGCGAACAACTAGAACTGACCTTTATCTTGTAAACCCACTTGCATGGAAGAGTTTTTTGCCCTTTAGGCAACTGTACCAAGTCCCAAGTATCATTCTTATCAAGTGATTCCATTTCCGATAGCATGGCCTTGAACCACTTCTTGCTATCTGATCCAATCATTGCTTCCTTGAAGAATGACGACTCACCCCACAATCCGTCAACATGGCATAATTTGCAGCATACTATGCACCACGAACAAACTTGTTAGGTGGTCTCGATGGTTGAGTCAACCTATGGAGCAAAGGCTCAGCATTGGCTAGCTATTGGGCCTGCAAATCTACATTTACAGGTTGCTGTCCTAAAATACGGACCTGTAATTTTGCATGTATAGGTTGCTATCCTAAAATTCTTGCATGTTATCTTGACAGTTTAGGCTATCCTAACTGCATGTTTTTAGGCTGAAACTATCATGTATCATGGGCAATACCTTGCTAGTCATTTTTAGCACAGTTTCCTACATTTTTAGGAGTATTTACAGTAGTTATATGTTGATGTCCACTGGGCACAAATGGCTATCTGAAATGCACATCCTCCTTGAAAAAAACCCTCTTGTCTTCCTCAATCTTCTCGGGCTACTTATGCATGCAATCTTCACAAAAGATGATGTCATTTTTCATACTATCTTTCTTTTCTCAAGATCCCAAAGTCTATACCCCATCTCACCCTCGTCACCGTATCCTAGGAATATGCATTTACAGGACTTTGGTTCTAGTTTGCTGTGTTCTTCTTTCTGTATGTGCACAAAAGCCTCACAACCAAACACTCGCAAATGAGCATATGAAGGTGGCTTGCCCAACCACTCTTCTTGAGGGACTCTCCCTCCCAAACTCGGGGGGGGGGGGGGGGGGGGGGGGGAGAGAGTCACTATGTATAAAAATGTGTGTAACGTGAGTTCAAAAAAATGGAATATAAAAAGACATATGCTTACATATGTGCATTTATAGAAGGTAATATTTTAAAAGCAATAAATCTATTCACAAAAGGGGTCTTTATATTGAACATGTAAAGTTTTTACAAAAGGGTATTATTAAATCATAAAATTGGCCTGGATCTTTAACAAAAGGATATGATGAACCTCAACAAGTAATCATAGTACCCCTAATCTTTAGGGTATTATACCCTCTCTCTCTCTCTCTCTCTCTCTCTCTCTCTCATACAAGAGGTGGAGGATGAGTGAAAAGACCTAAGATCGAAGTGACATTCTCTATTGTGGTCAAGCACTTGGACTTAGATTTTGTGAAAGCCAACCCAAAAGAAGAGAAAGAGTGATTGTTACATTATTTTGTGGAGTTGCATGAGAGTTGCATGCTTTCTCTCTCTCTCTCTCTCTCTCTCTCTCTCTCTCTCTCTCTCTCTCTCTCTCTCAAATATGTGAAAAAGATGGAATGAATCTTCATTCTTCTATTAGAACTTAAAGAAACAGACACATTCGAGACTAAAGTATTCTCTGAAGGAAACTATCAAGATTGTTTATACTTCTTTTATTATTAATAGATAGATTATACAAGTCTCAAGGGGTTCACTATATATATATATTCTCTATATAACGTGCCTTCATGGCGTATTTATAAATATCTTAATTGGTGAATTTTTCTTGAATAAAACACCACCCTTTTCCATTCAATCTATAAGTAACCCCTTTATATGACACCCTTCTGTATGAAAAAAATGTATAAAAATGGTATTTAAAAAACCCCTTATTTTGAACTCATGTTATACATACATATATTCATGAGTGAAGCCCCCCCCCCCCCCCTCGAGATACATGTAGCATGACGGTTTGATTTGTTTTTTTTTTCTTATTCCTTTATATCTCCTGTGTGTGTGTGTGTGTGTGTGTGTGTGTGTGTGTGTGTGTGAAACTAGGCTCAAAGGAGTATGACCATGAATAGTTGATGGCATTCTTTTCTCTTCTTAGGAGGTATAAAAGAGTAACTTTGAGAACACTCCAATTTAAGATGCAAGGGACACATAATTAGCAAGTAGCTATGTAAGTTAGTGTAACAACATGATTTTGTAACACATGCCTTCAAAAGTGATATTACCCTATTATCATAAGGCACAGATTAAGCTTCCTAATAATAACTATTGTAAAAACCTTATGTTTTGTCTTTATGTTTAACATAAGATATACTTTCTTAATACATGTACATACATATGCATATACATAAATGCACTTTCTTTATATATGTACATTTATATATATCTACACACATATGTATATCCACACATACATGCATGCCTATGCACACGCACGCGTGCACACACACACACACACACACACACAAAGAGAAGTTAATTCACATAATGTAATAAAAAAGAGTTTGAAAATAGCTCTTGGATCAGAAATAAGGGTTTTGTAACCCTTCAAAACTTTCTAATGAGCATGACATCAACAAACCTGTCAAAGAAGTGGAGATATCTCACGATGAGGGGGAAAATCTTTTGAAGAAGCCACATGAAAGCAATTCTCCTTCTAATCAATTGCAAGCCAATGATTCTCATGCATCTATTTTTGTTTGTAACTTTGTTCAAACAAGAGCTGAATAACTTAAATAAAGGGTTAATAGCATCACAGGGACTAGTATTGACAAAAATAAGTTACACTAGTGAGGGCCAATACTAAGATACCTTCCAACAAGTAAAGATAGCATCAAAGATTGTTAAACATATAGAATGTTAATGTGTTGATGTGCTCTTACTAGCCCAATTATGTTAATGTATGGGAAGTTATTGTTTTTACACATTGCATCCAAATTTCATTATCCATGGTCTAATGGAAGTAGAGTGGAAGTCAGTAAAATGGTTTTGAAGCAAGCACAATCTACATACTTTTTTATCATGCAAAAGCTTTGTGACCAAGCTTTCATATGTATTGCTATTAATCAAGAGACCTTAGATGCATTACCTTATGCAATGTCCAAACTTTCTTATCTAGTGCTATTATTCAAGAGACCTTAGATGTACTACTATTGGCCTTTTCGTCCTAGAAAATGCATTAACACACTAAAACTGGGGTTTCAAGTGGCACAAATCATGGGTTGTTGCCTGGGGAGAGAGGGAAGGTCCAACCATTCAACAGATAGCTTGAGATGAAGGTTAGAATCCCTGGGAAGCTCTAGAAAAGTCATGAAGATTATTGGAGGTGGAGTAGAGAAGATCTATGGTGCTTTCTCCTCCATGGAAGCTTGGCAAGAGCTTGGGAATGAGGAGAGAGAAGACTCCATGTGAAAAGTAACCAAGACTAAACTCTTTCCTAGCTCCTAAGACTGTTGTCTTTAGAAATTTACCTTCAAATTTGGCCCAAAATGACCCACGGGCTGCCAAATCCGATCTTCCAGTCTCTAAACTTGGTCCAAGGACTCCATTAATGCTCTTGACTGTTGTCCTCCTAGTCCTTGACCTCTGGGTCCTTCAATGCTCCTCCATTTTAGTGACTGTCCCTATGTACCTGAAGCTTCTTGGATTTTTAATTGAAAAGGATGGTAACTGAGCATGTAAGGTAACTAAATGGATCAAAACTAGAGCTCTTATACCACTTGTCAAGAAGAAGACAACAGAGAGAGAGAGAGAGAGAGAAGAATCGGAGAGAGAGAGTGTGTGTGCAGAAGAGAGAGAAAGACTATAGGAAGAGAGTGACGAGGAGAGAGAAAGACTAGAAAAGGAGAGCGAGAGAAAGAAGCCATGAAATCTTGGAAAGAGAGGTGAAGATGAAAGGAGACTTGTATTATTATCTGATGGTGAAAAATCAAGACCCTAACACCTTATATACCAGCTAGTGTAGCTAGTATTTCCCCATTATTAAATCCCCCTCTCTTACATACGATCTCTAAGGGAGTACCAAAGTGAGCCATAGTATTCTCATATAGGAATAGAACCATGCTATTGTCATCATCTCGCTTGAGAGCTTTGGCTTTGTACCATTTCATCACATAGTAGGATCCAATAGTTCTACTTCCTTCTGGTAGGAGGGTCAGTAGGTCCAACAAAGTCAATGCCCCATTTCTCCAATGTGTTTGGAAGATTTTGGGAGCATTAATTAGTCCAAATGGCATAATAATGTATGCAATGATTTTCCATTTGCTAGTAAATGTAAATTTCAATCTATTATTTTAATGGACTTTCAATTATATAACCAGCATAAGGAAGAGGATAATGGTCTCTCTTAGTAGTAGCATTCAATTTCTTGTAGTTGATGAAAACTCAAAATTTGCCATTCTTCTTTAGCACCACAATAATAGGTGATACCTAGTCTATGTGCTCAATTCAATATATGAATCATGATTTCTGTAACTTTTTAACCTCTTACTTGACATGATGCATATAGCATGGATTCATGGGATAGGATCTTTGCTTTATGAGCTTAGCATCATGCTTGAGTAGATCTCTGTGTAGAAGGACATACAAGGGTACCCCTTTAAGGTTTGAGTAGTTCCAAGGGAAGATGTGTCGATTTTTCTTTAGCAAGTCCACAAGCTATTCTTCATCCTCTTCACTGACGTCTTTGGTGATGTATATAGGCTTAGGGGATTCTCCATGATCTACAAGATTCACCTTTTTTAACTTTGCATGCCCCTTAATGGATTCATTGGATGTGCCTTTGCACTTTACACAAACCAATATGACTATCAGATCGCTCCTCTTGAGCTTTGTGAAGCATGAGGATAAGTCATGTGGTTTTTTTCTCCTTTGATATTTAGACTCAATATTGCATGTGTCACTTTTCACGTGTTCTCCCTATAAATGGATGGGGAGTTTAGTTTTACTTTTTATAACTTGGAATGATTAAAAATTTTGTTGGTCAAAATTGTTATCTCCACCTATATTGGAGTTAGAACTCAAGGTCTTAGCTAGAAATATCTCAAGATCCACTACAACATATAGACCCAATAGCGGCATTTAAAGTGACGAAATTATTCATGGAAAAAATTACCCCCATCATCGCTATTCGCGTCGCTATTAGCGATGCGATCAATTTGTCGCTATTAGAGTCACTATTAGCCTCGCTATAAGCGTCGCTATTAGCGTCGCTAATTGGATTAGCGATGCAAATAGTGACACTAATAGCAACGCTAATAGCGACACTAATAGCGACGCTTATAGCGACAGTTGCAGAGTAAATTTTCGACGCAAATAGCGAGGTTACAGAGGGGGAAAAAATTAGGTGGCAGGGCATGCAACCCTGCCACCCTTTTAGCTATATGCACTAAATATTCTTGCATAATTCATTTGCCAATGTCGCCTACACCTTATGTCTAAAAATTGTGTATCAGATTTAAAAAAAAAAACTGAATCCTTTGATTGCAAAAGCTAGATATAATTAATTTGAAAAGGTATTTCGCAAGGAGTTTTTTCATCACTTGCTTAGGCTCAAGAAGAAAAAGAGCTTGTGATTGCAAAAGCTAGATATAATCAATTCAAAAAAGTATTTCTCAAGGAGTTTTTTTATCACTTGTTAGGCCCAAGAAGAAGACCTTCACTTCAAGCTTTCATTATAGTTAGGACCTTGAGGTATGAATATGTCCCATTGATCTTCTGCTCACTCCAGCTTATTCCAAACTTGTTCAAGTCTTTTTGGGGGAGCATTTGGACATTTGTAAAAGTTATACCATGGTGTTGGAGCTAGAAACACTTATATAGGGAGTGGTAGTGTCTCTAAGCTCTACTTCTTCCTTTTTGTTTTTATCTACGTCTAAATCATCTTATATCTCTTCTTTCTTATCTTCACCCTCAATCTCAATGGATGGAGGTGTTTTAAGATCAAAAGAATCAAGCTCATCCTCCCCTTTGTCAAACTCCATTTCTTGAGCTCAGACTAGTTACTATACTCCAAGTAGATCCCTGAAACAAACGAATTTCTCTTTACCAAGTGATTTGATAAAGATATCGGCTACCTGGTCTTCTGTCTTCACATGAAGTAGATCAATCTGTCTTGCAAGTACCATTTCTCTAATGAAATCGTAATGAGTCTCTATGTGTTTGGATCTAGCATGATACACGGGGTTGCTAGCTAGCATCCATATACACCTCAAGTTGTGTACATAACCCTCATGCTACTCCATATATACCTGTTCAAGCAAGTCACCATTCAAGAATGCATTTTTTATATCCATTTTTCATCATTTTCAACCCTTAGAAGCCACTAATGCAATGACTATTCTCACCATTTCCATCTTGGCAATCGAGCTGAAAGTCTCCTTATAATCTAGGCCATATTGCTGTGCATATCCCTTTGCAACGAGCCGGACTTTATACCTTTCCAACAAACCATCTGGCTTGCATTTCTCTTTATAAACCCATTTTCTTAAAGACATCGAGTACCTCATCCTTGTACTTCCGAATGTACAGCCATGTGTATCAGTTGAAATCATCTATCCAACCGACAGTAGATTCTTGCAAATTTTGTTATGCCATCTATCCAATCGACAATAGATTCTTGGTAATAGAAGGTACATGTAGTACATCATGTAGGCTCTTGTTTCTATCGTCATAGCTACAGCAGTCTACCTTCCTACTGGTGGGCTGTCTCGCACTCGTGCCCAAAATCTTTCCATCCCTTTCAGATCCAAGTCTTTCATGAATTCCCGAACAACGTCCTTATGAAAAGATCTTTTTGGAATGAGAAGCTCGTATCGGCACTGCATTCTCCTTATCTCCCGAAGGGCAATAGTGCCTGGTTTCCATCTCCTCTTCTTCTCTGGTGGTCATTGTGCTCTATGGGGAGCAACTGTTGCTGCACTAGAGGAGGCTCCACCTTGTGCTCCAGGTGGCGGGATTTGGCATGAGGCCTTCCCATGGCCGAGAAACAGGGACATGCTTGCTTGGTGCCTACCATGCAAGCTCGAGGAGGGCAAGATGGAGAAGAGACAGAGGTTGGGGTTTCCCTCCTTCTCCTTTGTCGTTGTCCCCTCTCTTTTAGTGGATGAGGTGGCAATGGTAGTGGCAGTGGCAGCTTCTCTCTCTCTCTCCCTCTCTCTCAATCTCCCTTGTGTTGATCTGTCTCCCTTCTTCTCTCTATACATCTCTTCATCAACAAAAAGAAAAAGAGAAGTAAAGAAAAGAGAAAAACAAAGAGAGAAGAGATAATGCATTTAGCTCAAAGCTTGAAGAAGAATCCTTTCATGCTTCTCTCTTTCTTCTTATTCTCCTTCATGGGTTCCCTCATTCTTCTTTGCAGTTGTCCTCTCTATTTTTGTGGTGGATTGGCGGTGGCAGTGACCTCTCTCTCTCTCTCTCTCTCTCTCTCTCTCTCTCTCTCTCTCTCTCTCTCTCTCTCTCTCTCTCTCTCTCTCTCTCTTGTGCATGTTGATCTCTCTCACTATTTCTCTCTATATACTCTTCATCAACAAAAAGAAAGAGAAAAGTAAAGAAAATAGAAAAACAAAGAGAGAAGAGATAATACACTTACCTCAAAGCTTGAAGAAGAATCCTTTCACGCTTCTCTTCTTCTTCTTCTTCTCCTTCACGGGTTCCCTTCTACTTCTTTGCAGTTGTCCCCTCTGTTTTTGTGGTGGATTGGTGGTGGCAGCGACCTCTCTGTCTCTCTCTCTCTCTCTCAATCTCCCTTGCACACGTTGATCTCTCTCACTTCTTCTCTCTATACAATCTTCATCAACAAAAAAAAAGAGAGAAGTAAAGAAAAGAGAAAAACAAAGAGAGAAGAGATAATGCACTTACCTCAAAGCTTGAAAAAAAATCCTTTCGCACTTCTCTCCTTCTTCTTCTTCTCCTTCACGGGTTTCCTTCTTCTTCTTTGCAGTTGTCCCCTCTCTTTTTGTGGTGGATTGGTGCTGGCAGTGACCTCTCTCTCTCTCTCTCTCTCTCTCTCTCTCTCTCTCTCTCTCTCTCTCTCTCTCTCTCTCTCTCTCTCCCCCTTGCGCATGTTGATCTCTCTCACTTCTTCTCTCTATATACTCTTCATCAACAAAAAGAAAGAGAGAAGTAAAGAAAAGAGAAAAACAAAGAGAGAAGAGATAATGCACTTAGCTCAAAGCTTGAAGAAGAATCCTTTCGCACTTTTCTCCTTTTTCTTCTTCTCCTTCACGGGTTCCCTCCTTCTTTGAAGTTGTCCCCTCTTTTTTTGTGGTGGATTGGCGGTGGCAGCGACCTCTCTCTTTCTCTCTCTCTCTATCTCTCTATCTCTCTCTCTCTCTCTCTCTCTCTCTCCCTTTCCCTTGCACACGTTGATCTCTCTCACTTCTTCTCTCTATACACTCATCATCAACAAAAAGAAAGAGAGAAGTAAAGAAAAGAGAAAAACAAAGAGAGAAGAGATAATGCACTTACCTCAAAGCTTGAAGAAGAATCCCTTCATACTTCTCTCATTTTTTTCTTCTTCGGGAGTTTCTTCCTTCTCCTTTACACTTGTCTCCTCCCTCTTCATGGATGGCGGTAGTGGCAGTAGCCTCTCTCTCTCTCTCTCTCTCTCTCTCTCTCTCTCTCTCTCTCTCTCTCGCTTGTTTACAAACGTGTAAAATGCCATGCTCAGGTTTTGACACTTTCTTATGAAGCCCCTCTATCTCCTGTTTTTTATTTCTCTCCATCTCTCTCTTCCTTCCCCTCCCTTCTTCTCTCTATTTCTCTCCCTCCTTCCCTCCCCACTCTCATTCAACTCATCTCATTGCAAAGACAATAAAGGATAGAAAATAAAAAGCTTAAGAAACAAAGATATTGAAAGAAATGTCACCCCACCTCTCTTTATCTCTCTCTCCCGCCTCTCCCTTTACTTTTCTTTATTAACCTTCTCTCTCATTGTTTTCCTATTTCTCTCTCCCTCTCTCTCGCTCTCTATTTTTTCTCTCTATCTCTCTTTCTCCCTCTCTCTCTCTTCTTTTCACTCTCCTTCCTCTCTTTACCTCACCCTTCTTTTCTACCTCCTCCTCCTCTCTTCCTTCCCTCTCCCTCTCTCTATTTCTCTCCCCCTCTCTTTCTCTCTCTATTTCCCTTTCTTTGTTTCCTCTCTCTTTGTTTCTCCCCCTCTCTCTCTCTCTCGTTGTTTCTCTCACTCATCCTCTCTCCCTCCCTTCATCTCTCATTTCGCCCTTCCGCTTTCTCTTTGTTTCCTTTCTCTCCCTCTTTCTCTCTTTCTCTCCCTTCATTCTTCTCCCTCCCTCCCTCCCTCCCTCTCTTTCCATGTATCTCTTTGCAAAGAAAAACAAAAAAAGAAAACAAGAGAACACAAAAATAAAGCAAGAAGAGTAAATGTACCTACCTCAAAGGCCTGAAGATGAAACCCTTCGTACCTTCTCTTTGCCCCTTCCCTCCCTTCTCCCTTGCATACTTCTCTTTCTTCTTCGTGTATAGTGGCGGTGGCAGTGACAATGGTGATGAGCTCTCTCTCTCTTCTCTCTCTCTCTCTCTCTCTCTCTCTCTCTCTCTCTCTCTCTCTCTCTCAAAGCTTTAAGCTCTCTTGCTCTCTCTTTCATTCTTTCTTGCAAAGTTTTTCTCGGTAAATGTTACACTTGGGTTTTCAAAACTTTTTCCTCAGACCGGCGTCGCTATATGCATCACTATTTGCATTGCTACATGTGTCTCTATTTGCATCGCTACATGCGTCGCTATTTGCATTGCTAATAGAATTAGTGATGCTTTTAGCGACACCACTTTTTTGCGTCCCAAATGGCCATTGCTATTGCCCCATTCCCTTGTAGTGATCTGGGTACGTATCATTGGTATGATGCCTCATTTGTTCATTAGTCAAGAACCTTTAGATAATCAAGCCATTCCAATGTTGAGGTCACTCTAAGAGTTTCAACATCAATGAGCGATCTCTAGTGGAGAGGGTTTTGGGTCTAGGTCGATTCATGGAGAGGAGATGAGAGGGTAATCAACAAAGTTTTATATGAAAGAGAGGAGCATTTTGTTCTCAAAATCTACATTCAAGTAGACACATGTCTTCCCTAGCTATCATTAAATTCACTTATGCATTTACCAAATTCCATTAGTCACTTGGGAGGCATGGTAGCCTAAGTGACATTGTAATTGTAAACAGTGTATTTCTCAAGAAAAGCCCGTTCCAACCTATGTGATATACCAAGTTAGATATGTATACATGACTCTTAATCCTACTTTCAATATCAATTTTCATAATCAAACTCAACAACAAAAGAGAAATTAATCATACATAACTCAAAAAGAAAAAAGTAAGGAATATGAACTTATTGTATCTATGTAGTCTGAATTGTTCTAAAGTAGTTTGCAACTTGTTTTCATTGTAACTTTCTCCCATGAACTCAGAATATGGATCTAGGAAACTCAAAATGACCAAAACAAGTCTATTCGACAAGGCAACGCAGGCAAAATTGTGAAATTAGGCTTTTTGTAAGAGAAAACGATGATTTTAGGTCGAGCACCCTAAAAAGCAAGTTTTTTATTTTTTACGATAAACATTTCGAAAAAGATATCAAATGTAGAGTTGACTTGCATGAAGCAATCAAAGGTTGGATTTTTTGTAAATACTGACAATTCTTCAATCATCTTGTAGATTGAACAACATTAGCATGGCTTCTTTAGGGTGGTCAATGGAGAGGGCTTATATTTTGTCATTTGGTATAGGGGAAGTTTACAAAGATTAAAAAGAATCATAAGTTATTAAGGGGCTGGAAGCATTGGCGTTTTTTCCTTTACTTATGTTCTCCTAGCATATGATGTGAGATGCATGAGGAGGCATCAGGTTTCCACTTCCAATACTGTGTGATGCTATTCATGAGATTTTTCTTGATTTTATCATTCAAGTAATGACTCAACAACATCATGGCTTTGCATTGTGGATCAAGCCACAAAGTAGGAGTCTGAGTTAAATCGTACCTCCTTGGAGACAAATGTTGTAATCATGCATACATACACCAACTACAGATGAACACATTTGTCAAGAGAGTTGACATTATAGTTGGTCAAGATTGAACATAAGCCCCAATAGGATCTCAATGTTGACTCCTTTAGTGTTCAAAAGAATATAGAAGAGGAGCAAGATGCTCTCAATTTCAATGGTAATTGCCAATTTACATTTTTCGAATACAAAATAAGGTCCTCCTCCATATGGATTCAGCTTTGCATTTGTTGGCTACAAGTGTGGTTGTCCCAAAATTTTCCAATAGTAGTAGAAAACAATGTTATAATCTCACCCCTCATAGATAATTGTGTCTGCTATGATTGACCTAGGTGTTGTGAGGAGTATATGAAGGTATGATGACTCAATAATTGGCTCATCATTGATATCTATATTACTTATGATAACAACTCTAATATTCATGATTGAGCTTGATGGATTAGGCTTTGAGGGTGATATTGAATAATATTGTAATTTTTGCTAATTTTTTTAATAAAAATTTGCTCCACATGCACCATGGAACTATCAACATTCACTATGGGTTCTTCATGTGAGGCTTCATGTGAGGTTTATCCAAGTGGGTAATATTTATTGATCTTGCTACCATTGAAGTGGCTAAGTACATGTTGAGCTAGCTACAATGGAGCTTCTGTGTAGAGATGCAAGTTGAGAGAGAGAGAAGAGATAGAGAAACATGATTTGTGGTACTGAAGAGTGTACATCAATAATGTTTTAGATAGGTATATGTACTATGTACAACTAGACCCTTACTAGCAAACACAGGCACTGCCCTTTATCCCAACAACCTCCCCCTAAAGGCAATGTGCCCAAAGGTAGAGGAAAAGAATCAGCTAAGTCTAAATATGTACAAAGCTAAAGATATTATACCTATTTAATACCCATCTTCTACTGCTCGCAAACCTCTCCGCTAAAAGACCCTTCGTGAGAAGGTCTGCATGGTTATCATTAGTGTGCACCTTGACCGGTTCAATGCTCTTGCTATCAAGTACCTCTCTAATGAAATGATACTTCACCTACATGTATTTTTTCTTTGCATGAAAGACAAGGTTCTGTGCTAACATGATAGAACTCTGACTATCACAACAACCAAACGTGACAGTCATAACGCCTCTTCGCATGCCTCAGTGGTAGCCACATACTCTGCCTTTGTAGTAGACAGTGCAATACACTTATGTAACTTGGATATCCAAGAGACAGATCCCCCTGTGAAGTTAGACACATACCCTGAAGTGGACTTCTTGCAGTTTGCATGTCCAAGCATAGTCTGCATCCATAAAGCCAATGGCAAATGCCTTTTTCTTACCAAAGCATATGCACAAATCCTTTGCACCCTTGAGGTATCTCATAATACCTTTCACTACTTCCCAATGCTTCTTGCCAGGGTTTGCCATGTACATGCTAACCACTCCCACTACAAAGGAAATGTCTGGACATGTAGCAACCACAGCATATCAAACTACCAACGGCGGCTGAAGCATACGGAATCTTGGTTGTTTCAGCCTTTTCATCATCAGATGTAGGGATATCCTCTGCATTGAGTTTCACATATGGAGAAATGGAACTCCAATTGCTTTCCCTCCCTCCATATTGAAACACTGCAAAATCTTAGATACACACTCTTGCTGAGATAGATAGAGTAACCCATTCGATGTATCTTTGAGTATCTGCATCCCAAGAATGTGATTGGCATCACCAAGATCCTTCATGTTAAAGCTGCCATGAAGACTTTGCTTCAATGAATCCAAGACATGAGTATCCCTACCACCAATTAGCATGTCATCAGCATACAGAACCAAAATAATCAAGCTGCCATCTACTGCCTTCTTGGTGTACAATAAATGATCAACTTGACTTCTCTGAAAACCCTAAGACTACATGAAAGTATCAAACTTATGATTCCATTCCCATGGTGCTTTTTTCTACCCATACAAACTCCGTTTTAGTTTATAAACCATCATCTCTTTGCCTTTAGCAACAAAACCCTCAAGCTGTTGCATATATATGTCCTCATGAAAATCACCATGTAAGAATGCCAGTCTTTACATCCATCTGTATGAGCTCCATATCTTTAGTTGCAACCAAGTCCAAAATGGTTCTTAGAGTAGTTATCTTGACTATAAGAGAGAATATCTAATCAAAGTCAATTCCATGTTCCTGCTTGTACCCCTTTGCAACTAACCATGCTTTGTACTTTGGCGAACAACTAGAATTGACCTTTATCTTGTAAACCCACTTGCATGGAAGAGTTTTTTTCCCTTTAGGAAACTGTACCAAGTCCCAAGTATCATTCTTATCAAGTGATTCCATTTCCGATAGCATGGCCTTGAACCACTTCTTGCTATCTGATCCAGTCATTGCTTCCTTGAAGAATGACGACTCACCCCACAATCCGTCAACATGACATAATTTGCAGCATACTATGCACCACGAACAAACTTGTTAGGTGGTCTGGATGGTTGAGTCGACCTATGGAGCAAAGGCTCAGCATTGGCTAGCTATTGGGCCTGCAAATCTACATTTACAGGTTGCTGTCCTAAAATACAGACCTGTAATTTTGCATGTATAGGTTGCTATCCTAAAATTCTTGCATGTTATCTTGACAGTTTAGGCTATCCTAACTGCATGTTTTTAGGCTGAAACTATGGTGTATCATGGGCAATACCTTGCTAGTCATTTTCAGCACTGTTTCCTACATTTTTAGGAGTATTTACAGTAGTTATATTTTGAAGTCCACTGGGCACAAATGGCTATCTGAAACGTACATCCTCCTTGAAAACAACCCTCTTGTCTTCCTCAATCTTCTCGGGCTACTTATGCATGCAATCTTCACAAAAGATGATGTCATTTTTCATACTATCTTTCTTTTCTCAGGATCCCAAAGTCTATACCCCATCTCACCCTCGTCATCGTATCCTAGGAATATGCATTTACAGGACTTTGGTTCTAGTTTGTTCTGTTCTTCTTTCTGTATGTGCAAAAAAGCCTCACAACCAAACACTTGCAAATGAGCATATGAAGGTGCCTTGCCCAACCACTCTTCATGAGGGACTCTCCCTCCCAAACTTGGGGGGGGGGGGGGGGGGGAGAGTCACTATGTATAAAAATGTGTGTAACGTGAGTTCAAAAAAATGGAATATAAAAATACATATGCTTACATATGTGCATTTATAGAAGGCAATATTTTAAAAGCAATAAATCTATTCACAAAAGGGGTCTTTATATTGAACATGTGAAGTTTTTACAAATGGGTATTATTAAATCATAAAATTGGCCTGGATCTTTAACAAAAGGATATGATGAACCTCAACAAGTAATCATAGTACCCCTAATCTTTAGGGTATTATGCCCTCTCTCTCTCTCTCTCTCTCTCTCTCTCTCTCTCTCTCTCTCTCTCTCTCATATAAGAGGTGGAGGATGAGTGAAAAGACCTAAGATTGAAGTGACATTCTCTATTGTGGTCAAGCACTTGGACTTATATTTTGTGAAAGCCAACCCAAAAGAAGAGAAAGAGTGATTGTTACATTATTTTGTGGAGTTGCATGAGAGTTGCATGCTCTCTCTCTCTCTCTCTCTCTCTCTCTCTCTCTCACTCACTCACACACACACACACACACACACACACACACACACACAAATATGTGAAAAAGATGGAATGAATCTTCATTCTTCTATTAGAAGTTAATCAAAAGAAACAGACACATTCGAGACTAAATTATTCTCTGAAGGAAACTATCAAGTTTGTTTATACTTCTTTTATTATTAATAGATAGATTATACATGTCTCTGGGGGTTCACTATATATATATTCTCTATATAACGTGCCTTCATGGCCTATTTATAAATATCCTAATCGGTGAATTTTTCTTAAATAAAACACAACCCTTTTCTATTCAATCTATAAGTAACCCCTTTATATGACACCCTTTTGTATGCAAAAAATGTATAAAAATGGTGTTTAAAAAACCCCTTATTTTGAACTCACGTTATATATACATATATTCATGAGTGACCACCAACCCCTCCCCCCCCCCCCGGGCCCGAGATACATGTAGCATGACGGTTTGATTTGTTCTTTTTTTCTTATTCCTTTATATCTCCTCTGTGTGTGTGTGTGTGTGTGTGTGTGTGTGTGTGTGTGTGTGTGTGTGAGAAACTAGGCTCAAAGGAGTATGACCATGAATAGTTGATGGCATTCTTTTCTCTTCTTAGGAGGTATAAAAGAGTAATTTTGAGAACACTCCAATTTAAGATGCAAGGGACACATAATTAGCAAGTAGCTATGTAAGTTAGTGTAACAACATGATTTTGTAACACATGCCTTCAAAAGTGATATTACCCTATTATCATAAGGCACAGATTAAGCTTCCTAATAATAACTATTGTAAAAACCTTATGTTTTGTCTTTATGTTTAATATAAGATATACTTTCTTAATACATGTACATACATATGCATATACATAAATGCACTTTCTTTATATATGTACATTTATATATATCTACACACATATGTATATCCACACATACATGCATGCCTATGCACACGCACGCATGCACACACACACACACACACACACACACAAAGAGAAGTTAATTCACATAATGTAATAAAAAAGAGTTTGAAAATAGCTCTTGGATCAGAAATAAGGGTTTTGTAACCCTTCAAAACTTTCTAATGAGCATGACATCAACAAACCTGTCAAAGAAGTGGAGATATCTCACGATGAGGGGGAAAATCTTTTGAAGAAGCCACATGAAAGCAATTCTCCTTCTAATCAATTGCAAGCCAATGATTCTCATGCATCTATTTTTGTTTGTAACTTTGTTCAAACAAGAGCTGAATAACTTAAATAAAGGGTTAATAGCATCACAGGGACTAGTATTGACAAAAATAAGTTACACTAGTGAGGGCCAATACTAAGATACCTTCCAACAAGTAAAGATAGCATCAAAGATTGTTAAACATATAGAATGTTAATGTGTTGATGTGCTCTTACTAGCCCAATTATGTTAATGTATGGGAAGTTATTGTTTTTACACATTGCATCCAAATTTCATTATCCATGGTCTAATGGAAGTAGAGTGGAAGTCAGTAAAATGGTTTTGAAGCAAGCACAATCTACATGTCAATAAAATGGTTTTGAAGCAAGCACAATCTACATACTTTTTTATCATGCAAAAGCTTTGTGACCAAACTTTCATATGTATTGCTATTAATCAAGAGACCTTAGATGCATTACCTTATGCAATGTCCAAACTTTCTTATCTAGTGCTATTATTCAAGAGACCTTAGATGTACTACTATTGGCCTTTTCGTCCTAGAAAATGCATTAACACACTAAAACTGGGGTTTCAAGTGGCACAAATCTCTCATGAAATTAGCTTCATATACATCATCATTGTCTCTTTTTTTACTAGTTGCTATGACAAGATCATTGTGGATCTAGTCACATGGAGTGGCGATATGACAACCAAAATTGTTTGGTGGTAACCATCTCATTTTCATGATACCATGTGGAGGTAAGTGGTGGTTAGGACACAATCTTGGACTAAGCCTCAAGCAGTTAACCAAAATGACCATTAACAATGCTCTTCATACTATGGGTGGAATTACGATATGAGACATTATGAAACTCACATATGGGTGCAAAGTGATACCCTCTACAAGTCCCCTACTAGTGGCTAGTTACATATGTAACATAGGTAAAATGGACTTTGCATGTAGCCCCGTCATATGCTAGACCCTACTTTGAAGCAACCATATAGTTTGTAGAATGTGCATTGATGAAGTTTACATGAAAATATGGATTCACAATCCATTGAAAATGGCTAAAGTTGCAAGAAAACTTTTGTTAGTGGCATGAAATAATTGTGTGAGATTTTGTCAGCATATGGTGCACATTGTGAGCCTTTCTCATAAGAGCCTAAATAGGACTCAAAAAACTGGAAGATCCCAGCGGTAGAGACGCATACCACCTACAATTGACCCGCCAGCCAAACTTGTTTCTATCTCGAATAGATTCGAGCTAGAGTCACTATCATACAAGAAATCCTCTTTAGCTTGGCAGCAAGCAGGTTTATTAACCGCACCAATCAAGTTGGTGGCTTGCTTTTTTGGTAATGATCTCATCGTAACAGGGGTTGCAACTCTACAATCGATGTCTACCTGGCACTATCGGACTGGCACATAGCTGTTCGTGCCATTGTTGGTGCAATCGACGTCTGACTGCTACAGAGCTGTTCGTGCCATTGTTTATGCCAACTAGTGCGATTGTGACCGACTCTGTAATAATTGTTCCTCACAAACACAATGAATTTAGCCGTGTCTGACCCAAGCGGATAGCCTTCTTTGTTCCACTGTTGGTGCCGACCAATATTACGAGTCACTAATGACATCAATGCGCCAGCAGCACTAGAGATAACTCTAGATTGCCATGTGCATCAGGGATTTTTTAGGCGGGCGATCTAGAAACATTGATGACATGGCAATGGGTATGCGCCCTATTCCTCTCCCTTGACTCCCCAGGATAATCAAATATGCCACCCTAAGTGGTAGGGCGGGAAGGCATCAACATCATTTTCAAGTTCCACTCTAGAGCATTTAATGGGGGGACTCGCAACATCACCCATCAGCCACCTGGAGACTAACGGGGGGTGCAGGAGCATTTGTCAGTCACCTACTTCATCAACAGTACCCATCAGCAGCATTATGAAGCTTGTGATCAACCCTAACAATGCCATCAAGATCATCATCAATGGTTAAATGCCCATGATCAAAGCTAGGAGGCAATTGCAATAGTATCAAGTTCAGGACCACCCCCAACAATGCCATCAATGCTACCATTAGTGGTCGAGTGCGTGTGACCAGAGCCAACAATCAACAAAAGTAGAGTCAACAGAGGTTAGTAGCTCATTTTGAAGGAATACGTAAGGCATTCATTGGTAACAAATAATTTGAGTTTTAGCATAGTTGTAGCCATACAAATAATGTGTTCTGTATGAGTGCAATGATTCCAAGTAGAGGGTGTTTTCTTTTCCATAATACATGACTTGAAATCACATCATCCCCAATAAGAGTTGTGTTGAATGATAATGGAACCCCCTATGTGTACAAACTCTATAATAAAAAGAAGTAGGGTTATTACAAACTCTATAAAGTAGGGAACGCTGCCACGCCCTAGTTGAGAGAGAGAGAGAGAGAGAGAGAGAGCAGCCTTCTCATTGGCAAATATGAATCACTCAAAACATGTTTCTTGGTATTTGGAAGGTTTCCATAATGTTCAAAGATCAATTATCAATGTTTATTTAGGTAAAAGATTATTGTGTTGTCCTCTATTGGAGGAAATGAGGGTTTGATCCCATACTAATATTATAATGAAATGCTTGAATCTTTCAAGGGATTTTTTCTTCCGTGATTCAATCCACCATTACATGACGTGACATTTATATTGGTGGTAGACTTCAAACTAATGAATGCATATATGGTTTACCTTGTCTCAATCTTTTCCTTGACATGCAAACATCAAGCCACGAAGAGTTTCATGTAATATGATTGGTCCCTCTACCCTACAAAGTGAAATGGTTGAGTGAAAGTAAAGGGGAAAACACTAAAAGCCTTATACAAGGGTATAACATCTTTTATAAGAGTTTGCTTAGGTAAAGTTAAATAAATTGCTTGATCAGTATACTTTTTAGGGTTATTACTTTCATTGTAGGATTTATTACATGTGTAAATCTACTATTTCCATATGATCAATACATGTTTATATGATTGCACTTCGCACAAGTTAATATGCCATAGTTCTCACCTAGTGTACTTGGTTTATGCATGCCATTGTTAATGTCATTGCGATGCACAAGTGATAAAATGCACACCTTATGAACATTTAATATGGGTCGTCATAGTGTTTATTTAGGAGTACTTTTCTATCCCCCATACAAAGTTCACATTTTTATTGTATCTAAACATTAGTTATTGTCTAGTATACTTGGTTTGTATGTGTACTTGTAGATTCATTCACAATAAGAAGAGTCTTTCAGGTAGCATTAGAAGAACTCTCTCTCTCTCTCTCTCTCTCTCTCTCTCTCTCTCTCTCTCTCTCTCTCTCTCTCTCTCTCTCTCTCTCTCTCTCTCTCTCTCTCTCTCTCTTCCGACTCATTAGGAGCTCATTAGTGAGATTGTTTCTCTTCAATTATCTTTTGAATGTGTTTAACTTTTGAAAATATTGCATATAAGACCATTAAACGTTAATTAAACCAATATGTAACCCATCATGATAGTCCAAATCATACATGATCCTTGATTGGAGTACCAAGTTCTAACATATGACATGACCTTGTATATAGTTCAAAACCTTTTTGAAACTTTCAAATGGCATTCATTTAGGAGAGAATATACCCTTTGCACTATGGCTATGGATTATGTTACACTATTGCTTTTGCAAATGGATTACACTAAACATGGTATCCATGTCCCAATTCCATTTGGCTTGGCACTACAGGGTACTATATTTAGTGTCATTATTTTCACATCTAAAGAGACATAAAGTTTACATAATCTTACTATGCAACGTGTTTCCCAATGTAGTAACTATACATAAACTACTCATTATCTAATAGGAGTCTAATGCACGATCCAACAAAGAATAGTACTAAAGAGATATAAAAATTATTGATAAAGCATGAGGTTGATCAATTGATGGAGTTTAGGAAGAATAGCTAGTGATGACTTGCACTAAAGATGGTATCTATGTCCCATGTCTTTATGATATTGGCACTAACGGATATCACATCTAGTGTGGTTAATGTATACACAAAGAAATATAACTAATGTTAAAAAATGCTAATAGATTTTATCTTTGTGCTCCTTAACACTACATAATTGTTCATATACTCATTTCAAAGCAAGTACCTGATAATCCATATTAGTATCTATCGTAAGCTCAAATTTTAAGAGTAAATTTTTAACTACATAAGATGGGAACACACACACACACACACACACACACATCTTATCAATATGCTCTATTGGTTTCACCTTTTAGGTATGGATGTTGAGGGAAAAATGAGTGTCCAAGGTATCTTTTTATCCAAGGTAATATGAGTAAATTGGACTTTTGGAAAAATGTAGATATGTGATATTTAGAGAAATATGCTCTATGAAAGAAGAAGAGATGAGAGATGCTTATTGGAATATCAGAAAAAGAGACATACTAAGATGTAATGTGATCTCACAAATTAAAAAACATGTAGAAAACCCAAGGATTGCACGTTCCGTTGAAAGTATGGATTTGGATTATGTTGCCATGAGATGGATCTCTAGCATGATTGGAAATCTTTTGGAAATTTGGAACACTAGTAAGCCTAACTTCCAACAAGATTTTGATGTTGGAAAAATACATGCATGGGATGCATTGTTTGCAGAAGCAAAATCTGATCAAAGCTTAATTTAACAAGTCAACTTCATGGGATAAAAAGATGCAGTCTGCATATGTTGCTGTGGAACAAAATTTTACCACTTCAATGGCAATATTTGAAGTACATGCCCTTCAAAGTAACTATGCACGTATGTCTCATGTGTACTCTACGATGTATCTGAGTGAAGATGAGATAGTTCTTGGGGAAAAACTAGGAAAGGGTGCTTGTGGTGTGGTATTCAAAGTAAAGGTTATAGGAATAGCAAGATTTGATCACAACAAGATCTATGCAAGAAAGTGTTATATTAGATAAAAAGACTATATAAGGCAAGTAGAGCAACGAAGAGAGATAGTGATGCAAACTAGACATCCAATGTTAGTACATGTGATTGCAGCAACTGCAAAAGAACTCTATGGACCATAACACCACATTTTAATGGTGGACATCTTTTAAGTTTCAGGACTCAACTGCCTACATCTTGTGGTCACTTTACAATGTTATTTCATGATTGGGGTACAGGTAAAAAAGGTGTGATGAACAAAATCAATTGAAAAGGGATAAAATAGTGCAAATAAGTATATTTTGCAAATGTATCACATCTATTATACATGCATTAATTTTGGGAATATGTCATTTGCACAAACCAAGGTGGTTACACACAGATCTACATCCTCGCAATATTGTATTAGATTTTATTGGTGATGTTTCTCGTGTGGGGATTATAGATTGGGGCAGAGCTTTGGAATTCTCAAAGAAAAGAAAGGCATTTTCCAAGACACATTGAGGGTGTGCAGATGATGATAAAGTGTATGCAAAGCAGACCATATACGGAGAAAATGGTTAGTGCCTGAGTTGAAAGACCCCACATTGAATGGTTGTTACAGCCCATAGATTGATGTTTATGCTCTTGGTTGGATACTATAGGACCTTTGCTATTTCTATGAGGATGCTTATGATTACTTTGATGTAACGAAAGTTATCTCTCCATCCTTGATAATGATTAGACACTTGTCTGATGTTTTTGGAGATAAAATGATGAATGTAGATCCATAAAAATGGTTTTATTTGACAACATAAATGAGCATATTTGTAAGTGCCATGGTATGAATGGTGAATTGGCTATGCATCTCTTGGAAGAAATGGAGCCAAGCTTTATCTAAATATAATTTTACATTATCAATACCATATAGCATGACTTGTGACTAGTTTTACTTTATTGTCTAGAGATACAGATCCTTTTGGAAATTTTCATATGTTAGAAAGTGTGCTCTTTATTTTGTATATATCATTTTGAAATGATGGTATTATATCTCTTATAAACCAAGTTTTTCTTAAGTGGGATTATCTTTATTTGAATTTGTGTAGATAGCTTGAGTTTCTTATTTCACTTTGATCATCATGGATTGTTTGGTCGAGTATCATTAGACTATGTACTCAAGCGTGCTTTTAGTGCTTCAAGGTTAAGTTAGTTGTGAGTTTATAATTTTTAAGAGAAATCACTTCGAGATTCCAAGTCACGATACACAAAAGTATTACTAATTTGAAACACTATTGACAACCCTAGTGCATGTACAAAAGCATTACTAATCATATCATGATATTACATCATAGACTTAAGAGTGCTTAGTGTAATATATCAAGTGAACATGACACTTATGAATATCAAGTTTTCTCATCTAATGAACTCCTCTTTTTATACTATCCTTTGAATGTTGAATGTAGTTCCTACTTAAGGAATAACAGAATTGGTAATTGGGCTTCATGGGGTATTTTCACAAGATTCAAGTGATCCTCGATGAAAGTCAAGAAGATCTAGGTCTTGTGAGGCTAAGAAAAGACGGATCTGAACCTACCTTTGCTCAAATCCGTGAACAAAGTGAGGGTGATGAGCTTATAGATGGATCCTTTGACTTCATCAAGGATAACTATCTAGTTAAGAAATGACAAGAGGAGCGATGCACTCTCGGTGACCATCATCAAGTTCATATCAGGAGGAGTGATACTATCATAAACGATCTTCCTTCTTCAAATAAGTGACAATGTTTAGAAAATGTTGATGAGGAACAAAATGACACTCCAAGACATCTCACATCAAAGCTAGGAAATAAATTGCTAGGTCCAAGCATTCTTGAAACTTGGAAACAAAAATGCAGTAGAGTAAGGCTAAAATTAAAACAATCCACAATCTCAAGGGATGATAGGTTTGAATTACACAATTAAGATGTTGATGGAGAACCTCAAGTTCAAATATGGTGTAACGAGTGTAACTCATTTTATGGAAAGGGCACACTAGGAGGAAAGAATGCTGCATATACTTGTTTATCTAACTTCATGAGAACACACATTTTGGATGGTAAGTGGCATGAAAAAAACCATCTTATGTTTCGAGGGCTTAAAAAGGTGAATATAGAATTCACAACGATCGAGCAAGAATCAGATGATAGAAAAGAGATAGAGGCTTCGAGAAACATGAAGGTATTATTTATCTTATTTCTTTGAGTTTATAGATGTGAAATTTTTTCTCTTATAAGAATGGAATTGTATACTAGATGACGCTCTATAATACTAGACTTGTTACATAATATAAGTTTGTTTTTTATGTAGGTTGGAATTTCGAGGTGATTGTAGCCACATTGCATGACTTTAAAGACAAAAGCTTTGCTTGTGTAAGGTGCAAGTATGATGATACATGGTTGCATCTATGCCCTCCAAGCTCTAATTTATATACTATTTTAACTTAACACACAAAGTCAATTTTACATACAAAGGCATTTTCAAAGGAGGTGGAAAAATCGAAGCCATTACTTACAGGCTCATGTGGACGTCATCGGACTAGTACATGATCCAAAGTGAACATCTCTCAGCAAATTTGTATTCTCTACAAAGGTGGGAAGCCCACCATTGAACTCTCTTAATAACCATGAAGACAATGGAAATCCATTAATAATTTTAAACTTGTTATGTTGGGATTTATGGAGTCCAGTTATTGTAGTAAACAAGAAGAAAATGAATGTGAAACCTTTATTGAATGATCAATGCGGTGGTAAGCTTTGGTTTTTAGAGCCTTTTACTAGGGCAAATTTAGAGGATGGAAAAAAATGCTTCCAAATAGATGGTTGTTTTCGAAATATTGAGTGTCAACGTGTTTCAATGAATGGGAAACCATTTAGAGACTTCACTTGTAGCCATTTCAAATTTATATCTAGCCTTAATGACTTTAGGATGAAAGTATACAGGGAGAAGCTAGTACAAGAGAAGAGAGGAAATAGGGGAATAATATTGGGTAGAAGATTAGACTATCTCACTAGACAAGAGCCTAAGAATACAACAATTGATGCCAAAAAACATATAAAAGAACTTACTCTAAAGTTATGGATGAGTAAGTCTCAGCTTGTAGTTCTTTAAGTGAAAATGAGAAGCTTATGCAAAGCCAACATGGAGTCTTTAAATCGAAAAGATGTCCAAAGATTTTGTGACAATATAATAGAAGCCCATAGATTAGGAAAATTTGGTGGAAAGCTTGGTTTGTGGGACTTTTTACAAGATATATCTACAAACATGGTACAATCAAAGGAAGGTCAACGATACAGTGCAAATACAAAGGCTTTGTTCAAGGTTACAAAGATGTGGGGTGGACCATGACTGGATGAGTTTCTTGGTAATAACCTGAATGGTCCTTCACTCTCAACGACAAAGAGGGGCCATAGACAAGCTACCAACTTTATACCAGGGATACATGGATATATATTTGATGCCATTGCTAAAATATATCAAAAGGAGAAAGAAAAACATGGCATCATATAAAGTATTCCATTTATTCTAGTGGAATATGAGACAACCATAAAGAAGTGAATAAGGTGAATGTATAATATTTTCTTTTTTGACACATAAAAAGTATTATTTATTAACTTTAAGATTTTATAACATTTACTATTTTCATTGTAGGTGGAACCCTAAAGATGATACTCTTATTGGGTTTGATGGATACAAGTCTTCAAACCATGAGTGTGGGATTTCATCCATGATAAAAGTTGGAGAAGGAAAAGTCGGATATGATGTGATTGCTGAAGCATTTGAGATTTGTATCATTGGTGGTTATGCAAGAGTCTTTGTTGCAAATCCACTTCATGAAAAACTTTAACTCTTAGTCACGGTTGCCCGTTGCACTTGTAATCAATTTGATGCAAGTTTTGTTCACAAACAATGGATTGAAATTTTGGCATTGTGAAATGAGAAGCTCAAATGGATAGTAGGTCCAATTATTGGACATGCATCAGATGGAGATAGTTGACGAAGAAAATTGATGTTGACAGATTATGTAAATAAGCATGGTATTAGATATAAGATCAAATGGGATGGATGGCCTCTTTCAACTAGCTTGTCAAATGGAGAGGTTTCAAGCATGCATGATCAAGATTTTATACACAATGGAAAAAAGCTAGTCAACATTCTTGACAAACCAAAGTGTCAATTGGCTCTTGGTGATGTCTGGATTACTTTGAATCATGTTACCATTTTCTATTATTCTTTTTTTATTGATAAGCATATGCTTAAGGAATGAGATATTAGACGAGACCATCGTCAAAATTGGGCTACAGCACAAAGGATGTGTAGTAGGCAAGTCACAAGGAGCTTTTGAATAGTTCCTACATAGGAAAACTCTTGGAATGTAGGAAATTCTCTAACTTTTCCTAGGTACGTGTATATAGATTACCTATATATAACTAGGAAATTACTTTCCCCACATCCCATGCTAGGGAATCCTAGGCATGCACGTATGAAATCCTTATATATAACTAGCAAATTTATTCCTTACATCTTAAACTAGGGATTTGTAGGTCATATAACTAGGGAATTTAATTCCCCACATCTTAAACTAGGATTTGTAGGTCATGTAACTAGGGAATCATGTTTCGCATACAACATAGTAGGGAATTTTAGGCCACACAAGTAGGGAGCTCAGCTCCTCACATTTCATACTAGGCAATTACAAATAGCCATATCAAGAACATATATAT
This sequence comes from Lygodium microphyllum, assembly GCF_053477565.2. Lineage (NCBI taxonomy): Eukaryota > Viridiplantae > Streptophyta > Polypodiopsida > Schizaeales > Lygodiaceae > Lygodium > Lygodium microphyllum. The sequence continues at coordinate 116,773,621 of NC_141154.1, read as the reverse complement.
ACTTCGTGCAAAATTACAAAATATTTTATGGGAAATGAGTACCAATAAATTAGGCCTAAATTAAGTATTCACTCAATAATACAACATCACTTCTCATTATTTTTTACAAAATTTTGCAAAATTTTGCTTTTTATTTCTCCAAAGATTAATTGGTAATTCACTAGCCCTATAAAGGTAACTGTGTTGATCAATTATTTCAAGCCTACTTAAGGTTGGGTTAAAGGACACATTGCCCATGTCACCTATAATAAAGTGTAATTGAGGTTAGAAATACTAAGGATTTTAATGGACAAAGTGTACTTGGAGATTAAATCCTTGAGTCAAATGGATTGGGTTCTCAAGGCATATATGTTTTACCCCACTTTCTTTGACATCAAGGAGTACCTAAAAATAATTAGCTTTTGTGCCTATTGTAGTAGAGGACTTGACACCTATTGTAGTAGAGAAGGTAGCTGCAACAGTATAATGTTGACTACCTTACTTCAAAAATGGTTGTACATCGAAAATGGAGAAAATATTGCAGTCAATGCCTCGATCACATATATGGGTTTGAGCTTCATCTTCTTGAGATTCAAAAAGTTTGTTGATGAGATCGCATGCTCGAAGCTTGATGTGGTGGAACTCTCTTTTCCAAATGCTATCCAAGTAAAACTTGTTAGGATAAATCATGTACTAGTTTTTCTATTCTTGACCCACCCCACCTCTGAAGATGATGTTGAGTAAATTGTGCTTGATCAACACAACTAAAGTAGTGGTTTCATATCAATATGACATCCTAGAATTATGATACTATCATGGGAAGTAGGTTGTCTTGATTTGGATCACCTCATATAGCATATGGCCAAATAGACATAGGCAATGTATGAAAAATAGAGGATTTTCTAGGATGACGGACATCAATTGTTGTTGGTTGGCAATATAAGCATATTAATAAGAAAATCATGCCTTATCTCATATTTGCCACTGTGAGAATGTTTATTGCAAAAAAAATTGATCAATGATCTTTGTGCATGCACTCTTAAACTAGGATAGTACAATTTCCTAACAAGCAAGTCTTGAGTGCATTTTAGGTGTTCAATATTGATCTTGTTGCAGTTGTAGAAGTCCATTGATAAGGTGGCATTATAGTTTGTGCATGCAAGCCTAAAGCTAGATGACATGGTGGTAATTTGTTTCCCAAATGCTATCGAACAAGTTAGGATGAATTTGATGTTGGTTAAGTACCTACTATCCACTAGATAAAATTGGAAAAACACTAATTAAACCAAAATGAGAATATCGTAAGCTTAGGTTTATTTGTAGCTGTAGTGATCATTAGCACTGGTAATTCTTGCCCAGTTAGGAAGCTAGGGATCTCATTATTGAGACTTATGCAATGGAAAAATCTAGCCATCAAAGTGGCATCCACCCCTCTGGTCCACACAAGCTAATAGTGGGCGATAATTGAATCTACAAGTCCTCATTTTTCTTTTCCACTCACTTGCAAATTTTCCCTACTTCCTTTATTTTTTCCTTGTAAAAAATTTTAACCTACCATGCTAAATCTAAAGTTTTATTTGAGTTATAATATTCAATGTAATAGATGCATTTGGTTATGGTGCTTACATGAGGGAAAGCGATCTTTGGATATAAGAGATATGTGGCCTATGTTTATTTAGCCCCTGCACGGCGCAGGCAAGACCTCGCCTCCCACAATGCCAACCCTCTCATGCACCCTAACCAAGATCTTCATCCCTATCTATTCGGTCCTTGCACGTGCATGCAAGACCTCGCCTCCCACAAAGCCATCCTCTTAGGCCCCCTCACCAAGATCTGCATCCCTGTGGTTGCAACCATCACCTCCGCCCTCCTACTCTAGCACAGCCATAGCCTATGCCCTACTCCACTGGAGCAATGCCACAGCCATAGCCTACACCCTACTCTAGCTATGGGCGCTACTCTAGTGGTACATTATCTACGCCTGAGCAGGGATGTAGCTATCGCCTACGCCCTACTGTAGTGGTACATCGTCTTTTACATCTTCGTCTCCCTTTCCAAGTTCAAGGACAATGGCATCGAGGAAGCTCCCCTCGAAGAAGGCCCTAAGGGCACCAGCGTGGTAGCCAAGGGCATTGATATTCAAGAAGCCATCTCTGCCGGTGTTAACCCGTCTCTTCTTCACTATCTACAAGTATCTCGAAACATTTTTAGAGATCCTCATCCCCATGTGGCTGCGGTCTTTGCAACATGTAGAGGCACATAGCCAATGGCAAGCCTATCAGAGCACAAAAGTTGAATTAATAAAGGATTTAACAGAGGATACAATAGGTGACACAAGATTTTGATTTTTTTGGTGGAGCTTATAGGGAATCATTTGGATAAGGCAAGGTGAATGAGCTTTTTGGAGTAGGTCTGTGTGGGTGTTGAAATAAGCACGAGTGCACAAATGTATAGCAGGAACATGCACCTTGAGGTTATGACACGGGGGGTTCACTCATAGTAAAGAAGACATGTCACCTTCGTGCAAGGACTTCTAAAAAAACCCCTATTTATGAAGCTTGTAAGACTAATATTTTCCCCTATTTAAGCTTATAAGATATATACATGTATGACTTTTTATGTATCCCCTTTTTTAAATGTAAGTCTTCATAGAACATATACTAACTTTCTTTTTAAAAGTTGGAATTATCCTAAGCAATTAAAAGTATCAAAATGGTCATATCACAAAGTGATTTATATAGTGGCACTTGGATACCATCGAAGCATGTGTTGCAATGTTTTTGAGTGCCCATGCCCCCTTATCACATGAGGAGAGAGAGTAGGGGAATCAAACCCCTTTATACTTAAAGTGACTACACCAAGTGGACACCAAGCTCTCTTTGGAAGAAGGGGAGTTCAATCTCTCTACCAAAACCATGGGAGAGTGCCAACTCCCCCCCCCCCCACACACAATGATTAATTCAATAACCCTACTATGTGAGGGTTTAGGGTTTTAACCTTACTTGTCAAGGTCTCTTGTATGCCATGGAGAAACCAATCTATGGAGAGAGGTGATCAAATGCATCCCCCCTTTCTTTTTTCCCTCTATCCCCTCCTTAAATTTAAGTTCAATATAGAAAATTAAGAGGGGTCTACCTCTAATGTATATGCTTAAGTGTCCCCTTCCAAAACCCCCCCTCCCTTACACTCACGTGATACCATACAACATCTATAGTGAACCCCCCGGGGGTTGTGATATGCAAGGGATCTGCATGCCTTCAATTATGGTATGCATTTGTAGTCATGTAATTGTTTAGCATTTTTTAATGATACCTTTCTATCATGTGAATTGATGCTGAATAAAAGAGGAGTTTGTTTGATGCAGTTTGCAGAAATTTCTTTTGCTCTTAAAGTACTAGCTTTTGAGATCCACATGAGAGCAAGATAAGAAGCTCAAATATTTACAATTGGTTTCCTACTTGACCAACAATAGGCTATGGGGACGGTAGAAATGTGTATGTGTTTCTTAATTAGGCCAGACACAAGTGCATACAAAATTGTAAGAGCTTATTCCAAGTTGAAATTTTAGACTTTGTGGGAAATTTAAGGGGTTTGTTCAACACACTTTTGGTATGGAATGAGTATATATACATCCAGTCTATTTTGGTTTGAATTGTTCTCTTTTCAATGTAAGAAAGTTTTTTTCCTTGTGGGTTTATTTCATCAATCCTTTTTTGAATAGGTGTTGAGGTGTGACAAAGACCTCATCTATCATTGATAGTTGAGGTGGTAGTGGAGCCTTTGTAGGGGCAGCTTGTGAAGCCTTCCAAGAAAATACCTTTCAAGAAAGTATACCTAGGTTATAAGAGGTTAATATTTGGGATATACTAAGGAGTACTAGTAACAATGTATCAATGGATTGTTTACGTTTTTACTCCCCTTTCTTATATATCATTTTATGTTGCATTTATTGGGAATTTGAAGCAAATTTCCTAACAAGGACTACAAAGAGAGCTTAGCCTCCTTTCTATACAAGTTATGGTAGACTTTGATTGGAAGTCCTATTGTTGGATTTGCATTTAAACAATATTTTCTTGCAGCCTTTCCATATTCAAATGAGCCTTGAAGAACAATGTACTCGCAACTAAGGGGAGGAATGTATATCAATAGGTGCTAAATAGGTATGTGCCCATATTTATTTGTATCAAAGATGTCTCTCAAGCCAATTGTTGGTTTTCTCTGTCTTGCTTTTGACTTCCTTATTCTTATGGACATTTTAGCTTAGATGAAAATTAGATAAGCTCTTATTGGTTGCAACAAAAATAGTTTATGTGTGCAATGCTTTTAGTAATGACTAGTTTCTAGTGCATCATGCATTGTACTCTACATCACCTATTATTTGCATGATCTAAAGTCATAAGTGTATGCATAAACAATTAAATTTTGTGCTTTACGTGAGATGCCTGCAATTATTTTCTTGGTCTAGACCTCTCTTTCTACTTCTTTCTTCTTTCTCTCCTTTTTTCTTTTATGTTGACCTTGAGAAGCAAATCTCCCTAAACACTAAATCCATGCATGTTCACTAATCATATCAAATACCCCATGTGTTATAGCTTGATGTTTGAACATGTGACTTCTTGGATGAAGATATATCAATCTTAAGATCATTGAAGTGATGCTTTTAAAACTAAGATTAGTTCTTATTGCCTTGTGCATTGCCAGTCTTATGAAATGTATTCATATTCATGAAAACTATTCTAGAGTTACAATGACTTCAAGTGAAGTAGCAAAACTAAAGCTATAAAATGGTCTATAATTTTCTTGAGTGTAGGGTAAGGGTCCCTATTTCAAAGGTCACTATCAAAGTGCAACAAATGTGGATGTGCATGACTAGACTGAAAGGAGGACATGAACATAGAGAGAAGAGAGAGAAAGAAAGTAAACCATGATTTAGGATGCCCAGTCCATGTTAGTGCATGGGCATTATCTTTTCTTACACATTTTCTCTATCCTTGGATTGCATGTTCAATGTTGTTGAGAGGACAATGTTGTTTGACAACTTGTAGCATAATGACATCATTTGAATACTCAATCCATTTACACATAGCCATAATGAAAGATGTACAAAGCAAAGATGGCATCCCTAGACATTATGGTCTTTCCAAAATGTACACTTGCAAAATATGTTAAATATTGTTGGATGAAAGGACAAATGGATCAAAGTGGTCTATAAAAGGACATGTCATGGGTTGGCCTCTCCATTACTACATTCTAGCCATTTCATTGCCATCATCTTGGTCATTATCCCATTTTCATCACTGCTTCCTCATCAACTACATTTCCAATTGAACCTATATTAATAGCAGCCAGCCATCTGCACTTGTGGTAACTTTTCTCCTATTGATTGACATCAAACTTGATGTTTCTCAAGGTTTGTTGCTACTATTTTCTATTGGTTTTATAAGTCCCCACTAAGACCTAAACTGTTGTGTTTTCACCTTGGTAATTCTACTGCCATCTCCGATGGTCTTTCTTAGTTTTCCATGCTAACAACCAGCCATCATAGTTGGTTTTTTTTTTCTAAATAGCCACACAATTGAGTGGCATCATGTTCAAATCATAGATGGATGACTACTTTGTTTAGGATCCATATTGGGTACCACACATTCTCAGACCTGCTTCAAAATTCATCAACTCACCATCAACTCGATTCCACCAATCCTTAAGATGTGGAGGTCAAGGGCTCATATTATTCTTATTTTTTTATACACACTTATCTCATTGAGTATTTATTATAGATTGTTATTGTCTAGGAAAACATATTTCTACGTGAGTAGATTTGAAAAGATACATGTGAGTGTATATAGACTTGTGGGGCCTACATATCTTAAGAGTTGATGGTTACAATGAGATATTTGATGATGCCATGGTGAAGATGTACCATACATATTAGTATGGCTAAAACTCTAAATTGGTTCTTGCTTTTAATAATTACAAATTAGAATTGGAGATTACATATTTATTATGATTAGGATGCTCCATATTCATCTCAAGGTATTAGCATCTTAATCTATAATTCTAAGGATAAATACAATAGTTGGAAGTTTTTCTAATAGGTATCATTCATCTCAAATTTTCTCAATTAGAGCTATGTATATCATGTGCTTTAGATGGTGATATTGGACCTCTCGGTCAATATACTAATAGTCAAATTCTTATACTCTATCTCTGATCTCACTAGAACAAATACATCACTTAGTACTTGCTTTGTTGGTCTACAATTTTAATAGTCTTTGGCTACATGTAGGTGTCTCATGTTGCTAGAGATGAATCTTCTTATGCATGTTATATCATTCTTTACATTGTGATATTGGTCTTGCTTGTTAGTACTAATAGTCAAAATCTTATGCTCTTTCTTTGAGCTCACTAGAATCAGTATATCATTCAATACTTACTTACACGTCTAAAATTTTAAAAGGTTTTGGTTATAAGACTTAGGTGTCTCATGTTGCTAGTGGTGAACACTCTTATGTATGCCAATGTGTAAAGCTTCTGCTTGATTGCAACATCTCATAATTGTAGGCCTTATTGGTGCTCACTAGGTTTATATTTGAGTATTGTTGCTTCTCATGCTTTGAGTGGTGACAAATTATCATTTTATTTAGTAAATGAAGCTTTAGATTGTCCTTGTTAGTCCAAAAATGCAAGTCTAGAGGTGTTAAGAGTACTATAGTAAGTCTGTTATAATAGTTATAGATAGATTGCCCTCTTGATCCATGGCATTCCTTATCATTTTCCTAGTTAGAAATACGCATAAGTAGGGAAAGTAAATAATAGGGAAAGTGGAACATTCCCTAGTTAGAGAAACTAGGGAATTACATAGGAAATTTTTATAGATAAGGAAATTTCCCTACCTTAGTTAAAGAAACTAGGGAATCGCATATGAAATTTTCTAATTTCTCTAACTAGGAGAGAGAGTAGAGGACATGTGATTCCCTAGTTTCTCTAACTAGGGAAACTCTTTGGTAGAGAAATTTCCCTATGTAGGAAATTTCCTATGAAATTCCCTAGTTTCTCTAACTAGGGAATGTTCAAATTTCCCTATTATTTATTTTCCCTACTTAAGTTTATTTTTAACTAGGGAATTGATAGGGAATGCCCTTTTTTTTTCCTATACAGGGAATGATTAAAAGTTCCTTGTGGGTCCAATGGTGTTTGTGAGAGTTAGCAAACAATGGAAAACATAGAAAAGAGTGGGGCATGATAGGAACAAAGGCTTATCTTGAAATTGTTGGAGACTACATTGATATTTTCTTGTCCCTGCACTTGAGCTTGGCGGAGAGAGTCCATTTAGCAACAAAAGTGGCATTCTTCTTCCAAATTTGGAGATATTGGATTATAAAACATGTCTCTTATACACTATCAAAGAATTTTATTAGTAAGGAGGCATTCTTAGACGTGCAGCTCTTGTGTCACTTCATTGTAGTATTTCTCATAAAATATTTTAGAGACTTTTGTCCAAATAATATGCTTCCGATACATCTCATAGGATCTGATGCAGTTGAAATCTTTTTTAGCAAGGTTGGTAGCATGGTTGGGCAAGATCGTGCTTATGACTTGATGGACATGTTGCACAGTATAGGGATCTTAAATAGGCTTTCACATTTTGAATGCAAGGAGGATGGTATGAAATTTGGATGGGCCCATTAGACGCAAGAACATGTATGGAGAGAGTTAAATCTCAAAGAGACCATGAAGAAAGCAGCTTTAGGTGATTACAAATGTGTTTCAACAACTGATGAGAAGATCATTGATGCCTTGAAAATGGGACTACAAAGTGCTCAAAAATTTGTGAAGATTTGCAAATGAAGCCAAAAGGTAAAAAGGATAAGAAATGGTGGCTAGAGCCTTGGTCTGAAGGCTTATTTGAGGCCTATGCCAATTCAAATCTACAAAATTCTGATACAAACTAGGAATCTTTAGTTCTTGTCGATGATGGAGTGGATTCAGAGGAGGAGATATCTACAAGTGAGCTCAGTACTAGAGCTTGAGAATAGTAGGTTTCTTTTTAAGTCTACGTTGGTAAGCCAACTCAATGGCAATCCCACATTGTCAAAGGATAGGCTTACGAGGGTGCGACAAGGAGTATACTATAGTAAGGAGAAGTATCAAACTCAAACAAATGATCATTTGTTTGCTACTAGTCCAGATTGTGCTATGTTCTTCCAACATGAGAATACCAATGGAAGGATCACAAGGTCATCAAAGGCAAGCTTTTCAAGAAGTATGAGACTATACAAAAGCCAAAGTGTATGGTACTTGGGAGGAGTTTAAAAGATGAGAAGAAAAAATGTATGTGCTTGTGTGGAGTATAAGAGAGGGTTTACCCTCTCGGATAGGCCATTCGGGGTAGAGGTTCAACTTGGATGGTATCAAAAATCAAAGGGACTAAGGATTTTTACATATGATTTGACAAACCTTGATATGGTAGATATTGAAAGTATCATTGCCCTTGCAAATCTCACATATGATTGCAACAATAACAAATATAAACTTGACGAACATGATTGGAAGATCTTCAATGAATTTGTAAAGGACCATTGAGATTAGGTAAAGAAACATGATTTTTTCTTTTCTTCAATATTGCTTGCTATGTAAAATGACTTTAAAAAATGTCTTGTCAATGTGTTTTTTTTGGCATTTTCCTTTATGTTAATTTCTTGTAATTTTATATTGGCTTCAGGAACATGACTAATGGACTATGGTGATGCATCTACAAATGTGAGAACGAGGATGGAGTCTGGATCATTAACAATGTTGGGGTGCTAAATAGAACACATTTATGGGCTAAATGAAAAGTTTGTATATTCACCTTTTTTGTATAGCTATATCTACTTTATAAAAGAAAACCAAGTTTTATAAATATGCAAACATAAAAAATCATGCTTTTAATTACATCATTATGCAAATAATTTTGGAATTTAGTCATGTGCCATAGAAAGGCAATATGTTTTTTCATTTAATATAGCTACCTTCAAGCTGATATTCATTGTCTTATTTTATGGTTTGATAATATTGTAACTAGGTGAAAAATTTGGAGTATTTTTTTCTTGCTATCTCTAAAAATGTGTACGTGTGTATGTATTACATGCACATGATTTTTTTTGTAGGAATGGTGGAGAAAATAATCTATGAAGAATCAAATGCAACATATGTAATGATATCCCATTGCTATCACAATAGGACAACACCAAGATCAATATTGCAATTAAGAGAGCCCTAAGATACTACTAGGATGGTCAAGATGCATATTCTGACATTTCTATTTCAATTTTTGTGATTAAAGACCACAAGACTCACTCTACGATAGAGTTGAGCAACTAGCTTACTAGTATGTGTACATTGTACATCTAGTGTCTCTATTTGGATTTTTTTTCAAAACCCTATCTTTATTCATAAAATTCTAAAATTTACCATTGGATGTTGTATATCATGAAGTTATTTTGCAAAGGTTCATCATCACTAAAGAGCTAAACTCTTTTATGAACCCTTAAGAGCTAATTGAGATCAATTCTCTGATAAAAATAGTGTTTTGTATGTATTACATAAGGATTTGCTAAATTATTTTCTTAAAAAATAAATTTAGAGTAAGGGATTTATAAACTATGGTAAGAAGTTATAGAAGGGTTTTTAAAAAAATCTAAAAAAAGGTTACATACGGATATATAAAACATGCCATGAATGCACATCATATATAGGATTTATACATAGTGACCCCCCAAGTCCCCAAAGACTTGCTTGGTGACCTACTAATCATATGAATGGTTTTCATAACAGCCTCTACCCAAAATCGATGGGATAATGCATCATGAGACAGCATTGTATGGGACCTTATCCTGTATGGTCCGATTCATGTGCTATGCAACTTCATTTTGGGGTGGATTATGAGGGACAATCAGAGGGACAATGAGCTCCCTCTTTATCCCCTTTCTATCACAAAATGCCTAAAAGGATTTGGATACATACTCCCCACCATTGTTCGAGTGAAGACACTTAAGTGTCTAATCAGTCTGGTTCTCAACCAATGCCAATAATTTTTGAAACTTGTCAACTACTTTATCCTTGTTACAAATAGGGTAAACCCATACCTTCCGAGTAGCATCATCAATAAATGTGACAAATTATTTCTTTCCTCCTAGTGATAACCCTAGTATTTGACATACATTGAAATGTACTAACTCTAGAGGCAAAGAATTTAGTGAAAGGGTCTTTTTATGAGATGTTGCACATGCTTACCATAAACATAATGATCACAATGCTCAAAATCAGCATAACGAACACATGGCAAGTAACCCAAATGAGAAAGTACTTTCATTCATATTTGACTCATGTGTCCCAACAACTAGCCATGCCATAAGGAAACACTTGGCTTCTCGGTCATGGCGACAACATGGTCACACACACTAGATACATGAAGTGGATACAAAGTATCACTATTTCAACCTTTAGCAATAACCCTAGATCCCTTATAGATCTTCCATTTTCCATCACCAAAGGTGGTATGAAAACCATCATCATTTAATTGACCAGTACTAATCAAGCTCTTCTTGAGCTGTTGTACATGCCTTACATTCTCAAGAGTGAAGATAGATCCATGCTAAAACTACAGTTGCACACTGCCAATGCCTGCAATGTCACATGCATAATTGTCCCCAAGGTGGACAACACCATGTCAACCTCCTGTATAGTCTAAAACCACTCACAGTGAGGGATGACATGAAAAGAGGCACCTGAATCCAAACTCCAAGTGTGTATGTGATCATCCATATCGGCTATCAAAGCATGTGCATTGAAACATGAAGAGACAAAGAGTACATCATTCCCACTATTACTTTCATGGCTGACTACATTCACCTCTTCGATCTTTATACTACTCTTCTTAGCAGACTGACTCTCTTTCTTCTCTTCCTTGCTATCATTTGTCTTCTTGCCCTTCCCTTTCTCTTTCTTCCATTTATAGGAGTCATGTTTGAAGTGACCCTTCTTGCCACAGTGATGGTATTAAACATCCTTACCATGATATTTATTGCATTCCTTGCTATCATGTTTGCCTTTGTATTGTGATCTGCCTCTAGTATGCAAAGCATTAGAAGACTTACAAGATGCATTGTTTTGCTGATTCATTTCTTTCATGAGTTTAATATTGATGATGACTTCAAATCTATGCTCTTGCTTTGCACTCTGCTAGAGAGATAGGATACCTTCAGGACTGCTATGAGAAATTTCAATGCTATGCTTTTGTATGCTAATTAGACTTTGCTTGTAGCACTCTTCTGGGCATACAATTCTTCCAGTCGCTTCCAAATGTCATAAGAAAAATCCAACCCTTCAATGCTAAACATCAAGGCATCAGAATTGATAGCTCAATGGTCGAGTGTGCAAGCTCATTCAGCTCATTGCAATCATCCTGCTCTACATCAACTGGTTTTGTTCCCTTTACTTTAACCGGCTTTGCTTGCTTTTTTTACAACAAGTTATCATAGCACTACTTTTTCCAAAGTGCAAAGTTGTGTGCTCCTTCAAGGTTCTTGATATGCATAAGATGATTGTCACTGCTGCTAGCCATGATTCACAGCCAATGACAGTAAATGACAACTAATGCCAAGCAATGAAAGCTCCAAAATCCACTCAATAGTATGTAAGGGATATTCCCAAGTATGTACAACAAGAACATACATCAGTTCATTGCCCAAAATGCCTCAAAAGTATTCAATGATAGTAAACATACCAATTTCCTGACAAAAAACAAAGTGCAGTCTTGAAATTCTTGACAATATAGGTAGTTGTCTTGCAATTAGGAGTGCAATCCCCTAGACATTCAAGAAAAATCTGTGTTGAAAATTCAAAACTGAAATAACCTCTTATACTAACTAATGTTGAGCTCCAAAGACCATGCAAAGTTTCTCAAAACATGACCCTAATGTCCTTGCATAGAAACATATCAAATTTCATGATAGTGAGGTATGTTGTCCTAGATATGTAGGAAACTGTCCTAAATGTATAGCAGTAGATCTGTAAGTAAAGCTGATCCAAAAAATGAGCTCTAATCACTGCTCAAATGCATTGCCGAATGAAATCCAAGCATGTAACATCAACCATAAGCATGAATATATGGTATAGAATGCCCGAGACCAAGTCTAGAAGCAAGACATAATGCATACGCAGTCAAAATGTCATTTAGCCCTGTTATTTTGGTAGCCAAATCTCTTTTAAAAACTGAGTGAAATCTCAGTCAAAATCAGCCCAAAAGCACTTCAATACATAGGCATATCATTCCTCAGTGCCTTGACATCACTTGAGCATGTATATGCATCAACATGCATGTCCAAGGACCAATGTCATTAAAGGGTAGAGAGCTGCTTATAAATTGCAGGATGTGGATTGTGTATTCCAACCACAAGCAAGTTTGCAAATTGAGGTAAATCCTTGCCAAGATTAGCTCAAAATGACCTCAAGACAAGGCCACATGATTCCCAAATCATCCAGCATCAACATACATCCAAAAATAGCTATCATATGAGCATCAATCTCAAGAGAGCAGGTGCTGCCTTATTTATTTCATATTTGAATACTCTGTATTTCAAACCTGAAGCTAAATGTATATCAGCTCCAAGTGTAATATTACACTTCAATGCTCAATGCTAAGCATTAGATGCAAAGTCTAGAGCACAACCATGATGCCAAATGAAGAGGAGCAACTACTGCTGTAGGTCCTAAGCATGCTGAAAACCAAATGTGCATACCCACGCTAATGACACCTTTAGCTTTGAAGAGATTGGAATGCTAGTCCAAGTGTTGGAGATGATGGGGAGGGTCCCCAAGTAGCCAAGGATGGCTGCCAACAAGCTCAAATGAAGAGGGAAGCTTCAAGCTTCAAGAAGAAGATTCAAACCTTGCTGCCTTGCATGCAGACTCTTCACACTGAACTCTTCTTCAACTTCAAGCTCCTACACTTGAAGAAATGCCAATCTTCTGATTGCCTAAACCAAGCTCTGATACCAATTTGTTGAGTTAGCTGCAATGGAGCTTTTGTGTAGAGATGCAGGTTGAGAGATAGAAAAGAGATAGAGACGCATCATTTGTGGTACTGAAGAGTGTACCTCAATAATGTTTTAGATAATTATATATACTATGTACTGCCTAGCCCTTACAGATGGACATGGGCACTGCCCTTTATCCCAACAGTATAAGGTTACTAACTCAACATTCTCGATTCTATTGATTACATAGAAATGGTAAGGTGCAAGGCCTCAAATTAATTCAACTTTTACTTATGGCCTTTGATTGAGTAAAGTAACGTAAGCTCCCCCTTGTAGAAGGATCTTTGTTTAACATGCTTGTAAAACTAGGCCTTAAACCTAGCCTTTTTAGCAAGTAGGGCATGAATGCCTAGGAGCCATGTTTCAACCAATTGCATGAGCTCTTCTAGGAAATTTTTCCAAGCCTTAGTGCCTTCTCGATCATCTTGGATAATAATGCACATAATAGGGATTAGAAACTCAACTATCAGAATGGCATCACTACCATAGGTGAGTTGGAATTGAGGTTGTCTTGTGGCTATTTTGTAAGTTATATGATAGGCCCAAAGTGCTACATGAGCTTACGATCCCAACTTGAGCATGATATGGAGATAGTTTTAGTCTAGATACTAATAAGAACCTTGTTCATGGCTTCTTCTTAACCATTTTCTTGGGCATCGTAAGGGCTAAACTTCCTATGGTTTACAATGAACATAGATAGCAAATAACCAATTACTTCATTAAGAAAATGTGTTCCTTGGTCACAACTCACAATCTCGATGGAGTAACCAAAGAACGAAACAACTTGGTCCCAAATAGACCAAGTAGTGGTTCGTGCATCATTCTTGTGGGTTTCCTTCGCCTCAACCCATTTAGTCACATATTTTATAGCTATGATCATATATCAAGAATGCAAGTATTGTGTAGCAAGGCTCATGGGTCCCATGAAGTGGATATCCATCTTATCTTTGGGCATGGATAACTTCGTTCTCTAGCACTCATCATAGTGCTTGAGAAATTTGACCACATCTTTAAAGAGAGTGGGCCACCACAATTGGGGTTGAAGTTTATGTTCGGAGACACATCTTCTAAGGAGAATATCTTGGTGTTAAAGATACAATTAATCAAGATAATCAAATGGTAAGTTCGAGTCTTAATTGAGAGGTATGTGAGTCTAGCATTCTTGATTGGTTATTTTGATAGGCCTTCCTTAGAACATAGACAACCTCATTCACCTTGTGAGATTTACGGTCAACCTTAAAGAGACGAGATTCTTGTTTAACATAAAAAAGTTGAGCATTTGGGAGTTAGTTATCAATTGCTCTAGCCTTCACTAGTTAGCATGACAAGTGATTAGCAATGAAGTGCTATTTAGACTTGGGAAAAACAATAGAAGCTTCAAATTCCAACAAAATTAGAAGTCATGAGGGATGCATTTGGTAGCATAAGGCTTACTTACAAGATATAGGAGTGTTTGATTATCAATAAACAATGTGAACAATGTAGTGAGGAGATAATGTCAAAACTAGTTGTTGCCAAGGTCTCTCTTTTAGTGGTGTATTATTTCATCTCGATATAAGTGAATTTTCAACTAGAAAACCTCAATATCAAATCCATATTCTGACCATTGAGCTAGCATAATACTATTCCAATTGCAATCTTAGAGACGTTGATATGTACATGGAATGTTATCATCTAATTCATAGCTTTCAAGATGGGATTAGTCATGAGAGCCTTTTTCAATAGTACTTCATAGGAGGTTTGGCATTTCTTTGTCAAGGCTAGATAATCAATAGCATACAGAATGGTGGAGCAATGGTAGGGCAGTTCATCACAAAAGGCGAAAATAATACATTTTATGAATAAGGAAGCATTATACCCCTTTTGTGTTGGTGGGTGGAAAGAGACTCATAATGACCCAAATTTTCAACATGTTAGTTGTGATTCCGTTTTTGGACATGATACGACCTAAGATGATGCCGTCTTTCACCTACAGCTAACACTTAAGAGATTTCAAGGATAGGTTATATTGCCAGCATCTCTCAAAATCTAGTTAGATTTTCTCAAGGTGTTCCTCCCAACTAGAATGGACAAAAAGATCATCGATGAGCACCTCAAGCCAATTCCTTATCATACCTTTAAAGATTGTACACATGAGTCTCTAGAAGGTTGCTAGAGCATTAGTCATTCCAAATGGCATGATGATATAAGTAAATTATAATCCCCATTCAATGGTGAATTAGGGAATTTTTGGTCTATCATTTGGATAGACTTGTATAGTTGTAACTTGGGAAATTTTCTAAGAAGATGTAGGTTTCCTTTCCTACTACTTGCTCAATCATATGATCAATGTATAGAAGAGGACAATGATCTCTCTTGCTTGTTGTGACATTTCACTTCTTATAATTGATGCATACTATGATTTTTCCATTCCTCCTGACCACAAAGATCATTGATACGCAATCCATATGCTCAATTTCATAAATGAATACTACTTTCTATAAATTTTTTATTTTTTATTTGGCATAATGAGCATAACAAGGATTGATAGGATAGGGTCTCTACTTGAGAGGCTTGGCATCAATCTTGAGAGGAATTTTGTGTGTGAGAACTTATGGTGGTATACCCTGAAGGTCAGAGTAGTTCCAAGCAAGCATGCCCTAATATGTTTAAAGCTAGTAAATGAGTCATGCCTCAACCTCTTCAATGATGTCCTCTACAATGTACACATATTTAGGGGGTTTTCCAAGCACTTCAATGTTCACTTGTTTGATATTTATTGGTCCCTCAATGGGCTCATTAGATGTAACTTTGTGTCTTGCCCCAAGTAACACAACCAATCAATCATTCTTTTTGAACTTTGTGAATTGTAAGGAAAGGTCATGTAGTCTTTCTTTTACTTTATGTTTCTAACTCATTGTTGTGGATATTACATTTAAGTGCTTTTTTCTTGGATAGTCTCGAAATTTTGTCTTAGATCGAGTAGATTGGGTTGATTGATTGGATGAAGTATGGGTTAGAATCACTATGTCCTTTTGTATCAAAGTTAAAAATTGTTGTGATGCTCTCTTAGACTTTATCTTTGTCATCAATCTTGCTCATCCTTAGGGGGAGGGAATATATCTAGCCAATGGTTAGAAGATCAAATGGTTCTTAGAGTCTCCATGTAATAATGTAGTGATGGCATTTGAGTTAATGGGTGAGGTTTTCAAAGATTCCATCTGAATGTGGAGTGTCTCCTTTCTGTTTCCTAGAAATAAAAAACCATTGCATGAGTCTTCGATGAGTTGTGCATTATGCATCATTGTTGATTGAGGAATAGGTCAAAGTTAACTCCTTTCATTACAATGAAGTTATCCTTTAACTATACCATAGTAATCTTGACTAGCTAATCCCTTAATACTCCTAACGGTCTAACTTTAAATCCATTGGTGATAGTCAAATTAAATTGCACTATTCCAATTTCTATACTTTCTTATGCTTAGAGTATGCCCTGATTAAGTATGCTCACACTGGATCTAATATCCATGATTCCTTACCACATAGTGTCTCCAAGGATTTCAATGGAAAGAATGGCATGTTGCTCAACTTCTTCCAATAATGTGTTAATGTCTAAAGTTCTCAAGGTTAGAAGGGCACTAATGTTGAACAAGGTGGAGAATTTGAAAAATCTAAAGCTGTAGACAAGGCCAAGGAAAAAGTGAAACAGAAGATAAAGAAAAGCCAATAAAAATCCGGAAATACAAGAAGTGCAAATAAGTCCTAAATCAAGGAGAGAGGTGTGCAAGAAAAAGTGCAAGTCAATACTTTTGTAAAAGAGCGCAAGGCACACCATGATTTATTTTAAGAGCACCGGACCCGTGCAAATTGTAAAGGTAGATGGGCGGTAGGAAGGAAGGTAGGAAGATAGGAGGACAATGGGAAAAAGGGGATAAGGGGATGACCACCCAAAAAGGATTTAGGGTTTTGTATATAATGTTGAAACGTGAATGAGAAGCTCATTCTTGTGTGTGGCCAAAAGTAGCTCTCTTCTTCTTCTTCTTCTTCTTCTTCTTCTTCTTGCTTGCTTTAGCTTCTACTTGAGAAGGGGAGTGTGAGAGTGAGGGTGAGGGACCGTGGTGGAGAAGCTCTCCATCTTCACCTCTCTTCTTCTCTTCTATTCTTTTCTCATGTCTTGCTCACAACAATGGAGCTTGGAGCGTGGAGCTTGAGGATCGAGCTCGCTTGAAGCTTGCACTTGGATCCTGGAGCTACCAGAGTGCTTTCGAGAGAGGAGGCAAATCGATTGGGCACGGAGGTAAGCTCACTACACTCGTAGAGAGAGATAGCACATCGACTATGTGAGAGAGGTAGCCATTAGTGCTTCAATTGAAACATTTGAAAGAATAAGTGGTCCATGGGTCTTGGCGGTTGAGCTTGAGCTTACCTCTACATTTTGGTTCCATTGCGAGGACCAATGGATTTAAGCCTTGAGTGCTTGCACGCTCCAAATCGAGCATTGAAGTAGGGTTTTTCCCAAACGGGTGCTTAAGGTAGATAGGTAGGAAGCGAGAGTTTGAAGAGGTATTCGATCTCCTTAGAAAGTAATTTTTTGGTTTTTTGGATTTGGAAAATTAGGTTGGAGTAGTGTAGGTGTTTGCTTTGTCATTTGGATGCATTAGGGTAGGAAAAAACAAAGGAAAAAAAACATGCATTCAGGTTTCTGCTATATAACAGGGCAAGAGGATTTGATTTGTTTACTGATTTGTATTTTGGAGTTTATTTGCTATTCCAGGTATATACAATCCTTCATTAGGGTCTATTCTTACATTCTGGAAGTTTGTGTGACCCCTCATAACCAAAATCATTGGAATCAAGTTGATTTTTGTCATCTTTGGAAACTCGTCTGTAGGAATCAAACACTATTACTAGAGTTCGATTCTCAGAATGGGGCTCGCACAGTCCGATTTTCAGACTCAGACCAACCCATTTTGTTTGATCAGACATACCTTGTCTAATTTCAAAAATTGAACATCCCATAATTGGACACGAAAATTGGACAACACTCCAAATCGAACATCCTAGAATCAAATATGAAAATCATACCATCTAGAATTGGACACCTGTCAAATCGGACTCCCAGAATCAGATGCAAATAGATAAAAATTAGACCTTAACCCATAATTGGACCAGTAGAATCCGATCAACCAATATTGGACCACCACTCAGACTCGGACCATCCGATCAGCCGATGATCAACCGATCGGACCAACCCAAAATCAGACATTCGATTATGATAATTGGACATGTGAGAATCAATCCTTTGAGAATCAGATAGAAAACTATCAAAATTGGATAGGTAAACATTGAATACAAATTTGACACATCCTCAGGGGGCTCACTATAGATGTTGTATGGTATTAGGTGAGTGTAAGGGTGGGGTGTTTTTGGAAGCGGACACTTAAGTGTATACATTAAAGGTAGATTGCTCTTAATTTCCTATATTGAACTTAAATTTAAGGAGGGGATAGAGGGAAAAAAGAAGGGGGGGATGCATTTGATCACCTCTCTCCATAGATTTGTTTCTCCACGGCATACAAGAGACCTTGAAAAGTAAGGTTAAAACCCTAAACCCTCACATAGTAGGATTATTGAATTAATCATAGTGTGGGAGGGGGGGAGTTGGCACTCTCCCATGGTTTTAGTAGAGAGATTCAACTCCCCTTCTTCCAAAGAGAGCTTGGTGTCCACTTGGTGTAGTCACTTTAAGTATAAAGGGGTTCGATTCTCCTACTCTCTCTCCTCATGTGGTAAGGAGGCACGAGCACTCAAAAACATTGTGACACATACTTCGATGGTATCCAAGTGCCACTACATAAATCACTTTGTGATATGACCATTTTGATACTCTTAATTGCTTAGGATAATTCCAACTTTTAAAAAGAAAGTTAGTATATGTTCTATGAAGACTTACATTTAAGAAAGGGGATACATAAAAAGTCATACATGTATATATCTTATAAGCTTAAATAGGGGGATATATTAGTCTTATAAGCAAGTTCATAAATAAGGTTTCTTTTAGAAGTCCTTACATGTAGGTGACATGTCTTCTTTATTATGAGTGAACCCCCCATGGACACATCTAACCCTTAAAACTGACCCAGAGACCATACTCGGCTGAATTCTAGAGCAAGTAATTCAAAACTTGGCTACAAACAGTCCTTCAAACCACTCATGGTGTTTAGCATAAGTAACGGCCCTGCGGGTATCGAGGGGACTACCCCCCCCCCCGAGCCCTGCTGCAGAGGGGGCTTTGTCCCCTTCGCACCTCCCCCAAGTAGGCTCGAGAGAAAATGTGTGCCGTGACAGGTCCTCCAAATTAGATCCTAATGTAGTAATGGCTTTGCACAAGCATACATTCTCACTTGCAAAACAACAACCAAAATCCCATACCTGAACAAAGACAGACATAGATCCTAGAATCTCAATGGGCCAAACTACCCAGTAAGGGCAAAAAGGCCACACCCAAAAAACATGTATATGTTGCACTCAGACTGCATCTAGTCAAAGCAGAATGCAACAACATCAAGCTACAACTTTGAGGATGACTAGACATGACAGCCTTGATAATAGATTCACCTTGAATGGCACTACACAAACCCAAGATATCAATAGAGAATCCACATTTGGTTGTGCAGTTGAGGATTCAAAGGCATGTATCAGAAGACTTGAACTTATAATAAACGACAACCCAAAAGATGAAGACATAGTACCGCCTACTTATATTAGGATCAAACTCATTGTAAAAAGAGAGCATAGTGTCGATGCTCTCATCAATGAAGGAGCTAATTTTAATATCTAGACCTATGAAGCATGGACCCTACTAGGCCAATTAGAGCTCACATTGACTAATGCAACTCTTATTCCTTACGAAGGACACCCACAAGCACTTATAGGAAAGTGCAAAATCCTTGTAACTATTGAAACAAAAAGCTTGCCTATCATATTCCATGTTTCTCCAAATAGTGCTAATTGTGGAAAGGAAACCCTCCTAGGAAGACCCTTCAACAGGGCAACTAAGTGTGAGGTTGATTATGTAGCATAGAGGATATACTTGACACTACCGGGTGTGAGGATAATCACAACCTTTAGTAAGGGTGACCTCATCAAACCTCGAGGGAAAGACAAGGAATATTCTAACATACCAGGCAAGCCTAGTAACAAGAGTAAGGACTTGTTGAAAGAGTTGATAAAAGTGCATGTTGAACAGAGAGAACCAGTGAGCAAGGCCATGCTTGAAACAAGAAGGTTAGGAGACAATGCCAAGGATAGGCTTTGGACTTACAAATATCATAAAAGACCACAAAAGAAGCCCAAGCCTTATAGACGAAGGTATCGATGGAGAGCCATCACAACGCCGTCATGGATATCCAAAGTATTGCTAACGTGCTCAAGGGTATTACGTAGAACACCATATTGGGGAATATGGAAATTTCCCATAAGTTTGGGACACGTGGTCAAATTTTTGGATTTGTCATAACTTGAACACTATAATTCCAAATTGAGCGCTCTATAGCTTAATACATTCTATTTTTCAAGCACTTTCCAATGATAGGTCACATCATATCGTTTTGTGAAACTTATGGACATGTTATCCCGTTGCCACCTTTTTAGTATTCAAAAAATGGGAATGGAGAGATTCCCAAACTCACTAATATTGTGTTGTAGGTAACTAATGGATTTGGGTACCAAAACCCCCTGCTAAACTACCTCTATCAGTTGAAGGCCAGATCGTATCAAAAGCAAAGAAATGCAAGAGAAAATCTAAACAAAAATCCAAGTCTCGAGTCAACAACCTTGGAGTGACTAAGCCCCTCACGATTGAAATCAAGAAACCAAACATAACTGTTTGAAAGGTAGATCCTCAACCTAGCATTCTTAACAAGTGGATATCAAATGTAATCGTTGAGTGTCCACAAAGACCACTAGTGCCCATGGATCCTTTGACTTCCCAAGAGGATAATGAGCACCACATGCACAATGCTACTCATGATAAGGCTGATTGCTCAACAAAGCACATGGCAGAATCATCTAATAGCCCAATCTCTATCTCCATCAGAGCTTCCAAATGACCAAGGTACGAGACATGACACCACCCCTAATTCTCAGCCTAAGGATATGCCTATGCAATACACTATGACCAGCTCAATTGATGCTTGATCTACACAAGTAAATGCACAAAAGGGCAACAAAAGACATGAATACCTCTAATCTTCCTAAGGACTTGACACCGCAATCTACCAACAGTAGCCAATCCACTAAACTAGCAGCTACCACTTCCAATTAGGAATCACACTGGTCATAGCATTTGGTTGTGACGATGCCCCTTGTGGAACATGTCCTTAGTAATACACCTGCGGAAGAAATGCCACAACTAATATTCTTGACACCTCAAGCTCTTTTGAAGGACTTGAATCCTAGGCTTCAGGAGAAACCTCCTGAATATTTGGCCAAACAAATAGTACATCTGACCAATGAACCAGAGATGAAGTGCATGATGAAACTTGATCACAAGCTGACAGCCATCACACATGCATACATCCATGTGTACATTGGAAGGCCAACACCAAAGCACATAAAGCTCATAGCCAAACCCCTAACTTGAGACCAGCAATAACATGTTTACTCCTGCTATGTAGTTATGGCACTAAAGTGATAAAGGACATCCCAAAAGCCACAGATAGGGAATTGCACTTGATACCCTCACTCTATACTACTAAATGTGAGACAAACAAGGAAAATCTAAAAGCAATCAAATGAAAAGGGAAAGGACAAGGTCAGTTTGTACAGAAATGGTACTCCAACGAAAGTTTGGCAGAGCAAAAATTGGCCACCAATTAATGACACTCATTGAGCAAAGGAAATCCCTTTGGACATCAATAAATGATCCCACGTACATTGCCTCAACCTCATTAAGAGTGTTGAAAATGGTCCATGACGTCTAGCTTTTTGTCAATGTCCAAAAACATCCCTTGTACAATAAATTGCTTCTAGAAGAAGATCTACATGTGGCTAGCAGGCTAGGAGTAGGAAGCATGGTACTTGACATTAGCGCATATGTCTTTTGCCTCACCCAAAACCCTGCAATCCTAGATCTCTATGCTTCCCATAAATACAATCGTGACTTCTTTAGCTAGGTTTGTCCAAGCCTATACAAAAGGAACCCTAAAATGTTTATTGGTTCTACACTAGAGTCACCCAAACCTCAAGCGTAAGAGAAGAACAACTCTAAACACAACATTTGCTCTGATAAGAAGCAATGGAGGCATTTTCCAATGGATAAGGACAAGAGTTTGGAGCAAATGCCCAACCAGGAGCAACTGTCAATGCAATCGGATGAGGAGTTAATGGAGGGGAATTAGCTGAAGAGCTAGAATCTCCAAGAAGAGAGGCAATTGTACCCTTAGAACCTCGCGAGGCTGTTCAACAAGCCATGGCTATGTCCCATGAGGACACACCAGAGAAAGAGAAGGCTGAGGCCACCGAACCAAGCACATCAAAGATTGATCTAGTTCAGGGTCCTAAGTCTTTAAAGGATACACCTCAATTGCCCAAGAAAAAGAGGAGAAAACAATGAAAATAACGGTTGTTGCAAGTGGTTGTAGTAGATGCCAAGAAGATTAAGACCAAGAGTGTTGAAGAGTTGAGGAATAAAGCATTGAGTCCACCCACAAATAAACCCATTGCCATCTCTCCTAACGATGGTGAAACCTTAGACACATCTGTGTGTTTTGATAAATCAAAGTAACCATTACCATCAACGATTGCTTGCAACGCTCAATCCACTGACAAACAGAACTTGCATTGACCAATCAAGAGTGGATACAACACTGTCACAATAGGTTGACAAAACTATACGAGTCACATCCAAGGAGAACCATGACACAATAACAACAAAGTCTCAGGAGAAACATGAAAACCCCAAGAATATAAGTAATCCTAGCATTGACCAATCTTGCTAATCTAGGCTGAGCCCCCAACTATGCTAAAGCCTAGGGAAACTACCAGAACCTTGCATGAGATAGCAACTGAGCAAGCCCTCATCAAACATAGAAGTGTGAGAGTGCTTGACCGAGTTGGATACTAAACTCAAACTATTCGCATGTACCTACGTCCTTGCGGACATGGAAACATTTCCTAGGGAATAGATTGAGGAATATTTTTCATATCTGCTATCCTAGAAAGAGCAAGAATATCTTAATGGGCACTATGACAAGCTCTTACATGAATGCATGCAACTCATCTCTAATGAGGAAGTCAATCGAACTACGCTTAATTGTGACATTCAATGAAGCACTTTGATAATCAAATCTCTTTGAGATAGAGCAACTAAAGCAACAATTAAAGCTCAAAGTCAATTTGAAAAATGTTGGTTTGAAAACGATGCTACAATGGGCAAACTTGGAGCCTAGATTATGACAGAGTCTTAGAGGAGCGATTGGCCCAATGGTGGTCTCAAAGAGACTCGGACCTATGTGTCACCAACTTCCTTTCAAGTGTACTGACTGTCGTTGTTACCCGAGCAGTGAACGAGAACTAGCCTCTCTCACAACCCAATAACAAGATGTAAAGGAGTGCCGGTTAAGGTATTTGACCTTGTCGTATGCAAAATTCAACTATAAAATTTAAATATTCAACGAAACTCACAACCACACAAGACAACTCACAAAGTAAATATCCAGAATTTTTACAACAATCAAATAAATTTTATTCTCATACCTTGATAGCCTCGATCTGAAGCTTGGCACAACAAAGTCTAACTTCTTCCTTCTCCACAATCCACGATAGCACGTCCAAGGATTTCTCACATGCGACCCTCCTCTTACATCTCTCACAAGATGACAAGTAGATACAAGGGAAGGGGGGCCTAACTCTACACTCTCTTCTCCTTTTATAGTTTTCTCATCCTCTCTTACGTTGAAGAATGCTTTTTGCTTTCTCAAAACGCCTTAGGCTTTTTATGCCTTTAAGGCAATTTTATGCTTTTAAGATTTTTAGAATTAAGAAATTTTTAAGCCTTTAAGGCTTCTTATTACAAGTGTTAAGTTTAAGCACTTGTTGTATGGCCTGCTTTGTCTTGTCCTTTTTTTAATTGTCTTCCCTCCTTTTTTGCCGTTTCGCTCTGCGTCTTCCTCATTTTCTTTTTGTTCTCTTTCTTCCTCTGTTCTGCTCTTCCGCTACTCCTTCACCTTCGGGTGGGTTTAAACCCGGCAGACAAATAGGCATCCCAAATACAGATGGCCAATCAAATTTCAGCATAGAAAACTGTATATTCACACACATGCTGGAAGGCCAAAAAAATTAGGGGCCTTTTTTGACACGTCATGGCCAAGTTTTTGCTCCTCTCTTCCGGCCTGCCCTGCACGGATACTTCTCCTTCATGCCATGTCTTCTCTTTGGCTCCTTTCCTTGTCCACCACTAATGTGAATGAGATGGCGGACAACTCTTGGGAAACCCTTGTAGACGGGTGGAAAAGGGGATTTTTCACCTTTTTGTCCACCGTGCAAGTGTGAACCCACTGTCTCTCACAAATTTTGCATTTTCCCTTCACTGAACTTCTGGATAATTTCGAGAGGGAATACGCACTTTTCTAAGACTATACTGATGTCTCGGACTTCTTCTATATTCTGAGAGAGGTCACAGGTAAACATCTGACAGGGAAGCTGAAGAATTCGGGAACTCGCCTGCCCTTTGTCACCTTCAGCAGCTCGTGACACCCTTCGATGTCTTTGTTTGTCTTCTGCCGCCCTGATACGATCAGAAGACGGTGCCTTACTTCATCTCTGTCACAGCAGTGTCCTCATCCACCCAGCAGCCATTGCCTTTGACCATCTTCCGCTATGTCTTTGTCTCCAGTTTTTGCGTCACTTAGTTCCTTGCTTTGCTGAAGACGTCGAGTTTGCTGATAAAGTCCGCTTTGTTATCTCTTGTTTTTTTCCTCTGTCTGAACTAGCCGATTCGTCTTCGATTGTGGTGCCTTCCTTGATGTCAATAAAATTCTCTGTCACTATTCCTTCTTCAGCTTCTTTGCTGGCTCTCCCACTTCATCTTCAGAGTTTGCCCCTCCCAGCCTACTGTCGAATTCTCGTCACCTTCTTCTTCATTCATCGTCTCTTCTCGTGAGTCGGCTACGTCATCTTCAGTCTCCTGAACATCTTTGTCCGTCTTCAGCATCAACCTCCACTGCGCAGTCGCCTCCTCATCTTCTTCATCTTTGTCTACAGGCTTTGTCGAAGCCTTTTCGTCTTCATCATCATCTTCTTCTTCTCCTTCTCCTTGTCTTCATCTACTTCCTCAAGTTTTCCCTCTTCCTCTTTTAGGGACAAACAGGACAGCCTTGAACTCCAGCTGCCCTTCCACAAAAAAATGTTTCACAGCAAGGTGCTCCTCCCAGTCGTTGGTCACATTCTTGTAAAAAGCGGCGTACTCATCCTTCATGACCTCTTCAGGCTTTCTCATCCAAATAGGCTTCTGTTTGTTCACAAGAGACCACTTGTGAGACACTTCCTTGACCTTCTTCTTCTTCTCATTTCTTTGCCTGAACTGAGAAGGATTATGAGTTGAACTCCGAGAAAAGCCCAAATGACTACTTGCAGGGTGTTATCGATGTAGGAACTAGAACTAGCCTTAGTATTCCCAGGATAACTATGTTGATATGCACCGTGCCAAGACATCATGGAACTTTCATGGCCAGAAGTTCGGTTTCCACTGTTTGTATTTACACTAGAACCGGGTGAGTTCCAACTTCTACGCTTGTACTATCCAAAAGAAGCAGCTTTTCCCATGGCAGCAGCACCTGTGTGGCATACACTATTCCCCTTCTTGTGGTAGATTCTCTACCAAGAGAGCCACCAAGGTCCTAGGGCTTCCCAGTTACAACTGCTGCTGCGTGACCATGAAATTTCTCCTCATACCGTAAAGTAAAGAATGACAACTTCAAGTCAGGGATGATTTTTTGTATCCACATCTATCCAAACAATCTGTCACAAGAAGCACCCTGGTCTTCCTTGAACGAACTTTGCAAGATGTATTTTCCTGGCTGCCTGATCCATGGACCCATAAAGAATTGACAGTTCAAGGCCCTCTCTATGCAAAAGCTCTTGCAAGATCTCATTATGATGTTTTGTGGAAGAAAATATCAAAGTCTGCTGGTCTGATCCAATATGTTCTCTCACCAAATTGACTAATACTGCAGGTTTCTCCTCAGGCATCTCTATAAATGTAGCTATTTCCACAGTTTGCTGACAAAATGGTCCATAGACAGTACCATCTGAATCCCCAGTAGCAATGATGGCCTCTTTATATAGACTCTTTCAAACTCACAGAATGGAAAGTTATTGTCCAATTGAACCCTTTGGTGTACAATTAGAGCAGCTTCCTGTTTTTCTAACACCTGTTCATCTTGTGTAATAACTTGTTGATTAAAACAACCAATACTTAATAGCCAAGACTCTCTCCTTGAGTTTTTAAAATTTCTTCTCTTCGACAACCCTCATTGCTAAACATCTCCTCTTTTCTTCATTGCCTTCAAGTTTGTACGTTGTTGTTGCCGTTAAATCTGTATGCTGTTTTATAGGTGCAATGCTTTTGTGCCATGATTCTTGTATAAACTCCAATGCGGTTTTGACATTCGTGGAATTTTCAAAATTAATCTGTATTTTTATGCAATGTGCCCTAGCAGAAATATGATTTGCTAGGAACTTCGTGCTCAACCATACATGATTTGATAAAAAAATGCAATTGATCTATGATATGCAATCAATCAATCCATGCTACACATAAAATAATGTATGCATTGAAGAATCGTGCCTAGCCTTTCTAGATGTGATCGTGAGTCATGAAAAATGCAAACAAAATTCCTTGTTAATTTAAAATTCCTTATCCTCACCTCTCAACTCTTATAGGAAGATATGATATACTCCACTCCACCCATCCAATATCTCACAATCACTCTAGAAAATAGTGGTCGTCAAGATGTTGACCAAATATGAACAACCCTTCTCACGATTGATGGCGTCCTTCATGACCCTCGAACTCTCCCAACCACCTTACCCTCTCAACCAAAGGTTCCTAACTTTGTGATGAACATCCCAAATGGTGTGTGCAAGAAACGTGCGTGCTCAATGACAGGTGCTCTCTCATGTGCGCGTGCATCTAAAATTTACTACATATAGTTGTAGTCGACCTCATGCCGTGCTAGTGTTCAATGATGGTGCAAAACGTGCATAATCCCAACCCATGGCATGGCAGTATTTGATAAGAACAGGAGATGACCCCCGAGTGCAGTGCATCAACAAGTGCAACGTGAACTGCTTGTGAACCCATAATCCCTGTGATGTGCATAAAGTCTCAACAAGAATACATACCTAGCTCCTCAATGTTCGGTAGCTAATAGCAAACTCCAACTTTATCCTGTTCAAAAAAATACCAAGGTTGACCAAGGCTATCAAGTTTCACACTCAACAAATCAAACAAAATGACAGAAACAAATCCTAAGCTAGACAAACACAATAAATCGAATTTCAAAACAAACTGTCACACAACAACTAAACTAGCAAAAAATCAAACCGAACTACAATTTGACTAGGGGATTTTAGTTTTCAGAAATTTTTTTGACATATTTAGCCCTCCCCCTAGTCTGCAAACATTCATGTGCAGCAGTTACTTTCATATAATGATGCAACATCTATCATCCATTTGGTTTCCTCATTCTTTTGTTGAAATTGTTGTTCAGACCACTCCTCTATTTGTATTGTCATTAACCTTGATATGTATTTCTTTAATCTATATCCATTTATCCTTTGCTTATGTGCTTTCCCATCCAAATTTTCTGATGCATAAGTTCCATTTTTAAAAACTTCAGAAACCCTAAATGGTTCTTCCCATTTTGTTTGGAATTTCTTTTGAAAAGTATGATCCAATTTACTATTGTATCTCAAAATTAAATCCCCTTTTTTTATATTTTTATTTTCTATTTTTTAATTAATCTCTTGTAAGTTTTTTTCTTGACTTTTTTCATATTGATCACATACTTCCTGTCTGTTTAATTGTGCTTCTTGTAATTGTATCAACCTTTTTGTGAAATAATTTTTTTCCTCTCCTTCAGTCAATTTTTCAATCATCCTTAAAGCCGGTATTTCTACCTCTATAGGTAATAAGGCTTCCTTTCCATAGACTAATTTAAAAGGAGAATAGCCTGTACTTTCTTTTCTTGCTAAACGATATGCCCACAATGCACTTGGCAATTCAATATCCCATGTTTGTGGACGATCCTTTGTCATTTTAGACAGCATTCTTATTAACTCCCCGTTAAATCGCTCGTTGAGACCATTACATTGAGGATAGTATGGTGAAGCAAATCTTTTTGTTATTTTCATTTTCTCACAAAGATAGTCTATTAATTCTCCCTTAAAACCTGGTCCTCTATCTGACAAAATCTCTAAAGGTGTTCCAAATTTACAGCATATATCTTCATAAATAAATTTTCCCACATCTATGGCTCTGATGTTTTTTACAGCCTTAGCTTCTGCCCATCGAGAAAGATAATCAACGGTTGTCAAAATATATATTTTTCCTCGTGAAGTATGGGGTAATGGACCAATTGCATCAATTCCCCATTTTTCAAAAAAGTCATATGCTAGAATTGTTTTTCTTGTTTCCGGTTTCAATATCCTCTTACTCATTCTTTGACATTTATGACAGGATTTGCACCAATGATTAACATCTTTTTGAATACTTGGCCACATATATCCTTCAGTTAAAATCTTTTGTAAATTTATTTTATAAGAATAATGTCCCCCACAAGCCCCTTCATGACTTGTTTCTAAAATGTGATATATTTCTTCTTTCCAGGGTACTCTTCTTAAAATTAAATCCACTCCTTTAGCATAAAGAACATCGTTTACCATTTTATATCTTCCAGCTCTTCTTAAAAACCCATATTTTTTGTTTTTTTGAATACTTGAAGATACTTTTCCTATTAACAAAAATTCTTCTTCCAGGTCAAGAGCTTCTCTTCCCCTATAAAGAGGGAGATCTGCTTTCATTACAAACACTTGGCAAATTGCTAATTGGGCTGCATTGTGAGCATCCTGGTTTTCTTCCTTGAAGATATGTTTCAAACTCGAGGCTTCAAACTGCTTTAGATCTCTTCGAATTCTATTACACAACCTCTTCAATTTGGGATTTTTGATCTGTCAAATTCCGAGTATTTGCTTTACTAATAGCAAAGCATCACCTCTAATTCTCAACCTTCGAATTCCCATTCTTCGACAAAGCATAATGGCTGCTTGTAAGGTTGCATACTCAACTTCATTGTTACTTGTTGCCTCAATTTTAATTGTTTCTTTTTTTATTAAATTTCCTTGAGGATCATAAACCACTATTCCTCCTGAAGATGCTTGGTGCGCCTTACGATACGATCCATCAAAATACATAAAAAATGAGTTTTCTATTTATGGTTTTTCTTCTTCTTTTTCTCCAAATTTTCCTTTAAGTAAAAAAGAACTTTCTCTATAGGTTAAAAGGTCTGCTATTGTAGCCCTAGTTGAATCCTCAACCTGGAATTTATATTGAAATTCTTCTAGTTCAACTATCCATTTCATTACTCTTTTTGATAAGTTTGAGTTATTCACCAACTGTGGTAATAGTGTATAGCTTGTTAGAATAGTAAAGGATTTTGGTAGTAAATATCTCCTAAACTTTCTACAAGCAAATATTACACTTAACATTACCAACTCTATTTCTGTATATGTTTTATCTATTTGCAACTTCACTCGACTTGTGAAATAGATAGGTCTCATATATCTAGAATTCCTTCCTTGTTGCATTAGAATTGCTCCAATAGCATCTTCCCCAACTGAAGGATTCACAAAAAACTCATTTTCCCAATCAGGTGCTTGAACTGATGATGCATGACTCACAGTTTCCTTTACCTGTTGAAACACTTCTTCGGCCTCTTTAGTCCACTCTAAAGGATCCTTCTTGGCTACCATCTGTAATGGATAGAGTTGTTCTGAAGTTAGGGGTTTTAACTTTGGACATACTGGCTTGGCATCTTCTTTCAATTCTATTTTTAGCCCTTCCCCTTTCATTCCTCTAATTTCTAAGTATGAAGTTGCAAAAAGGTTGGGATATTTATTTATAAGTGAATGATATTGTTTTCTTTCTCCATCTATTAAATCTTGACTTAACATTTTTTCTAAAAACTCTCTTTTTTCTGTTGAAACTTGTGGTGACTCCATTAATTTTTCTAATTCCTCTAATTTTCCTTCTTCATCATCTTTAAAAAACCCATTTTTTAATTCCCTTTGGTTTTAACATTTATGTTTTGTACTTTTTTTTGAATTTTATTCTTCTGAAGTTGATTCTTTGTCTTTTAACAGGAACAAGAGTCCTTTTTCTTTAGAAGGAAAATTTAAATTAGGACTTTTTTTGTTTCTTGATACCCTTGTAACTATTGATGGTTCTATATGAGTTATTGATCCTATTTTGTTTCCTAGAGATATTTCTTTATTATTATTATTATTATTATTATTATCAATTATTATAAATGAAATTTCTAGATCTGAATCACTTTCTGAACTACCCTCCTCAGTTTCATCATCTTCTTCCGTACTATGACTTTCCTCTTCTTCTTCCTTGCTAGTATCCTCATTCTCTAATTCCTTTCTCGAGGCCATATCAAACTTCTTTGCTACTCCTCTACGGTCATAAATTGTTAATATTCCTTTCCCCCAGTCTTGTATTGCTCCTGTTTTCCTAAGCCAGGGTCTACCCAGAATAAGCGGAAGCGCTCCTAACCCTGCTGGCATAACATGACAAGTAATTTTCATGGCAACTCCATAAACCTTGATCTCAAGATTTTGAATTATTCCTATGCATTTCACTTTAGCATGATTTGCAAGCCTAATTCTAAAACCGGATCCTGCTACTTTTTGAAGTCCAAATTGTTCTACACATGCTTGGGTAATCACACTGACTTGTGCTCCTCCATCTATATATGCCTCTCTTATATTTTGGTTTTTGTACCAAGCATCTACTACAGGACAAATATCCAGTAACTCCTCTACACTTAAAACTCTTACAATACCTTTTTTCCTTTCTTTCCCTTTCGGATTTACTAATTTCTTCCATTGTCCTCTCATCCTAGGGTACAACTCCATCAACTGAGCAAAAGATATATCAGCTTTCCTACCCATCATATCTTTCTTTAGATCATAATCACTTTCTCCTTCTCCCAAAGGAATATCAGTAGTATGATAATGTTTTCTAGGTGCTCTCGTTTTATTTTCTTCTTTTCTATATTTCTTTTCTCCTCTCTTTGTTTTTCTCCCTCTTTCCTCACCAGCCTTACTAGTTTCAGGTTCATCTCTCTCAGCATCTCTTCTTCTTTTAATTGCAGGCATAACATCAATAGTTTTATTTTCTTCTTTTCTCTGATTTTCTAAAAGAATACAATTTATGGAACTTTTTCCTTTCTCTTCCTCCTTTAACTTAGAATCTTGAGAAGTAGAATCATTTTTTATTTCTATCCCAAAATTATTCTGTCTGTTTGGTAAATTTTGAGGTAAAGGATACATATCCCCCCTTGCCCTAGGTGGATATGGACAGTTTGTACTTATATGACCTATCTCTCCACATGAATAACAAGTTACCATTGGTCTACAAAAATATCCTCTACCATTTCCTCCTCTTCCCCCTCTCAAATTTTCTTGATTTGGTTGACCTATAAGTCCTCCATCACCTCTTCCTAAGGGTCGACCTCTCAATGCTCCTAGCCTCATGTTTTGCATTTGTCCAGATAATTGATCTTCAACTTCTAGTGCTAGTTGAGTATTTTGTCTAGCTAAAACTTGATAATTTTGTTCCTCCCTTTGCCAAGTTTGGTCTCTATTTTCTATAGGTATTCTAAATGACTCTCTTTTTTTAATTTTCTCAATTTTTCTCTCTTTTTCTATAGCAATCATTACAGCTTCATCAAAAGTACTGGGTTCTTTAATTTTCAATTTTGTCCTCATATCTCCTTGTAAGTTTTGAATGAAATTTTTAAATTTTAACATTTCTGGGGCTCTCTCTCCTGGGCCTAAAGATACATTCCAACGATCCCAAAGTCTAGCATACTCTATGGCAAAAAATTCTATGGTCTGGTCTTCTCTCTTTTGACATGTTTCTATTTTTCTCCAAAGGTCATGTGAAGTTTCAGTTTCTTTAAAACGGTCAAGAAACGCTTGTTTAGTTGCTTCATATTCCATAGGAACTGGAGGATTTCTTAGTCTAAGGATCTTTTCATAATCTTCAAACCAATTACGACCTTCATCTAACAATTGAAATTTCAGAATTTGAAGTTTTAGTGCTGAGTCATTTATTCGCTGGACAATACATCCAAGCTCTAATTTCTCGAGGAATCGTTGAGGATCCTCTCATTTTTTACCATAAAATTCAGGAAAAGAACTTGCCATTTAAAAATGATTAAAAATAAGCAAACAATCCACAAATCTTGAACAAAGTCAAAATTTCGGCACTCCTCAGTAGGGGCACCAAAAAAGAGATGTTACGCAAGCGGTGAACGAGAACTAGCCTCTCTCACAACCCAATAACAAGATGTAAAGGCGTGCCGGTTAAGGTATTTGACCTTGTCATATGCACAATTCAACTATAAAATTTAAATATTCGACGGAACTCACAACCACACAAGACAACTCACAAAGTAAATATCCGAAATTTTTACAACAATCAAATAAATTTTATTCTCATACCTTGATAGCCTCGATCTGAAGCTTGGCACAACAAAGTCTAACTTCTTCCTTCTCCACAATCCACGATAGCACGTCCAAGGATTTCTCACATGCGACCCTCCTCTTACATCTCTCACAAGATGACAAGGAGATACAAGGGAAAGGGGCCCTAACTCTACACTCTCTTCTCCTTTTATAGTTTTCTCATCCTCTCTTACGTTGAAGAATGCTTTTTGCTTTCTCAAAAAGCCTTAGGCTTTTTATGCCTTTAAGGCAGTTTTAGGCTTTTAAGATTTTTAGACTTAAGAAATTTTAAGCCTTTAAGGCTTCTTATTACAATCGTTAAGTTTAAGCAACTTGTTGTATGTCCTGCTTTGTCTTGTCCTTTTTTTAATTGTCGTCCCTCCTTTTTTGCCGTTTCGCTCTGCGTCTTCCTCATTTTCTTTTTGTTCTCTTTCTTCCTCTGTTCTGCTCTTCCGCTACTCCTTCACCTTCCTCTCACTATCTCTCACAAATTTTGCATTTTCCCTTCACTGAACTTCTGGATAATTTCGAGAGGGAATACGCACTTTTCTAAGACTCTACTGATGTCTCGGACTTCTTCTATATTCTGAGAGAGATCGCAGGTAAAAATCTGACAGGGAAGCTGAAGAATTCTGGAAGTCGCCTGCCCTTTGTCACCTTCAGCAACTCGTGACATCCTCCGATGTCTTCGTTTGTCTTCTGCCGCCCTGATACGATCAGAAGACGGTGCCTAACTTCATCTTTGTCACAGCAGTGTCCTCATCCACCCACCAACCATTGCCTTTGACCGTCTTCCGCTGCGTCTTTGTCTCCAGTTTTTGCGTCACTTAGTTCCTTGCTTTGCTGAAGACGTCGAGTTTGCTGATAATGTCCGCTTTGTTATCTCTTGTTTTTTTTCCTCTGTCTGAACTAGCCGATTCGTCTTCGATTGTGGTGCCTTCCTTGATGTCAAAAAAATACTCTGTTACTATTCCTTCTTCAGCTTCTTCGCGGGCTCTTCCACTTCATCTTCAGAGTTTGCCCCTCCCAGTCTACTGTCGAATTCTCATCACCTTCTTCTTCATTCGTCGTCTCTTCTCGTGAGTTGGCTACGTCATCTTCAGTCTCCTGAACATCTTTGTCTGTCTTCAGCATCGACCTCCACTGCGCAGTCGCCTCCTCATCTTCTTCATCTTTGTCTACAGGCTTTGTCAAAGCCTTTTCGTCTTCATCATCATCTTCTTCTTCTCCTTCTCCTTGTCTTCATCTACTTCCCCAAGTTTTCCCTCTTCCTCTTTTAGGGACAAACAGGACAGCCTTGAACTCCAGCTGCCCTTCCACAAAAAAATGTTTCACAGCAAGGTGCTCCTCCCAGTCGTTGGTCACATTCTTGTAAAAAGCGGCGTACTCATCCTTCGTGACCTCTTCAGGCTTTCTCATCCAAATAGGCTTCTGTTTGTTCACAAGAGACCACTTGTGAGACACTTCCTTGACCTTTTTCTTCTTCTCATTTCTTTGCCTGAACTGAGAAGGATTATGAGTTGAACTCCGAGAAAAGCCCAAATGACTACTTGCAGGGTGTTATCGATGTAGGAACTAGAACTAGCCTTAGTATTCCCAGGATAACTATGTTGATATGCACCGTGCCAAGACATCATGGAACTTTCATGGCCAGAAGTTCGGTTTCCACTGTTTGTATTTACACTAGAACCGGGTGAGTTCCAACTTCTACGCTTGTACTATCCAAAAGAAGCAGCTTTTCCCATGGCAGCAGCACCTGTGTGGCATACACTATTCCCCTTCTTGTGGTAGATTCTCTACCAAGAGAGCCACCAAGGTCCTAGGGCTTCCCAGTTACAACTGCTGTTGCGTGACCATGAAATTTCTCCTCATACCGTAAAGTAAAGAATGACAACTTCAAGTTAGGGATGATTTTTTGTATCCACATCTATCCGAACAATCTGTCACAAGAAGCACCCTGGTCTTTCTTGCACGAACTTTGCAAGATGTATTTTCCTAGCTGCCTGATCCATGGACCCATAAAGAATTGACAGTTCAAGGCCCTCTCTATGCAAAAGCTCTTGCAAGATCTCATTATGATGTTTTGTGGAAGAAAATATCAAAGTCTGCTGGTCTGATCCAATATGTTCTCTCACCAAATCGACTAATACTGCAGGTTTTTCCTCAGGCATCTCTATAAATGTAGCTATTTCCACAGTTTGCTGACAAAATGGTCCATAGACAGTACCATCTGAATCCCCAGTAGCAATGATGGCCTCTTTATATAGACTCTTTCAAACTCACAGAATGGAAAGTTATTGTCCAATTGAACCCTTTGGTGTACAATTAGAGCAGCTTCCTGTTTTTCTAACACATGTTCATCTTGTGTAATAACTTGTTGATTAAAACAACCGATACTTAATAGCCAAGACTCTCTCCTTGAGTTTTTAAAATTTCTTCTCTTCGACAACCCTCATTGCTAAACATCTCCTCTTTTCTTCATTGCCTTTAAGTTTGTACGTTGTTGTTGCCGTTAAATCTGTATGCTGTTTTATAGGTGCAATGCTTTTGTGCCATGATTCTTGTATAAACTCCAATGCGGTTTTGACATTCTTGGAATTTTCAAAATTAATCTGTATTTTTATGCAATGTGCCCTAGCAGAAA
Organism: Lygodium microphyllum; assembly: GCF_053477565.2. Taxonomy (NCBI): domain Eukaryota; kingdom Viridiplantae; phylum Streptophyta; class Polypodiopsida; order Schizaeales; family Lygodiaceae; genus Lygodium; species Lygodium microphyllum. The sequence goes on along the minus strand of NC_141154.1, from coordinate 116,738,140 downwards.
TATGATTTGCTAGGAATTTTGTGCTCAACCATACATGATTTGATTTAAAAATGCAATTGATCTATAATATGCAATCAATCAATCCATGCTACACATAAAATAATGTATGCATTGAAGAATCGTGCCTAGCCTTTCTAGATGTGATCATGCATCATGAAAAATGCAAACAAAATTCCTTGTTAATTTAAAAAAATCTTGACATTGTTTAGGATATGGACTAATCCGAAACTAGCCAAGAGAACTCTCTGATTGATAAAATTCTCATTGAGGAGGAGCTACATGTTTCCAGTAGACTCAGACAAGGTACCATGCTACTTGATGTTGCAAAATATATGTTGTTATTCACTAGGCTACTATGATTACTAGATACGAGTGCTACACTCCAATATAATCCTGAGTTCTACAATTGGTTTTTATCCTCACGAAGTGACATGGATTTATAAACATGTGATATGCATCAAACAATGATAATCAAGCACAGGTGATATGCATCGAAGTCCGCACTATGGTATTCTGATAAGTGATGTCTTTTTTAGCTAAACCTCTTCATTCTAGTTGAAGCATATGACTTGTATGTGCTCTCATGAGTTGCAAAAGTGAATGTAGGATGACACAAGTCTCTATATGGAAGCATTCAATATCCAAGTCACCACAAGTCCTCCAACCCCACAAAGAACCATTATGGAGAAAGTGACAAAAATACCAAGAACAAAGAGCCATGACAAAAGCCCCGTGGTTGGAAGAGAAAATCACCCCTACAAAAAGCACACATTGCATTTGAGCATGTCCCAAAGCGTAGTCATTGGCTATACTCTCTTTCTTGGCCAAACTCTATGTATGAGTGGGAGCCACAATCTCAACAATGACAACTTTTTCTTCATCAACCAGGATTCAATTCACCAGATGCTCTGTCCCTTGTCCATGCACAGCTCACTCCACTTGCTACCTCAATTGTTCTAACATCTCACATGTTACCAAGAGATTTGCAAAAGCTCAAGTGTATCTCTTCATCTTAACAAGTGTTCCTCTAGCATCGAGGCTAGTAACACAATCATCTTTGTAATATCCATTCACAGCCTTTGGATCCATCTCGACATTTCTCAATCCAAATGAAAGGTTGATAGCCTCAACGTATTACATTGGTTGTATTCATTTTATCTAGAAAAAAATACAAAAAAGAGAAAAATTAAAAAAAGAGAACAAAAAGAAAATAATAGAAAAAAAAGAAAAAAGAAAAAAGCACCCACAATCACAACACATCACATAAGGGTCCTCAAATTTGGTACGCCACTGATCTTGGTCGACTAGCTCCATCCCTAGTCCTATAGCCCTTTACACATCCCCCACCAATTGTTCAAGGCATATTAAGGGCATGACATACCTAGGGAGCTTGTCTCACCTATGGTTAGACCTATCACCTTGAACCATTTGCACAATTCTTTTTTGCACTCCATCTCCATACCATTGCAATCAATAGTGGTGAGCAAGGCATGAAAGACCATGGAAAGTACATCCTACTCTTCAAACACTACAAGTAGCCACCAGCTACCAAAAGTTAAGGCATCAATGAGCTCAATTATGCTACATCGTGTTGTCAAAATCACAAATGATGTCTCAACAAGCCTTCAAGTATACTTCTCCTCAGCATTGACAAATTTTTCTACCCCATTGAATCCTTACTTCATCCACACATTGCTATGAAGAACCGAACCAGCAGTTTTCTAACTACGTACTATCTAGGTATGCACATGCACTCACATAATATCTGCACCACAACAATACATAATTTAGGTCCTCACGTAGTGCGGGACAATACTCTTGGCTTGCTTAGATTTCGACCTATCTCCCAAACTAATCAAAATATGTCTTGTGCAGGATATGAAGACTAGCCACTAACCCCTAGGGAGAGACCATATGAGAGGTTTTTTTGAAGACTCTAACAAAAGAATCGTCATGCGTAAAATCCCCAAAAACCAACACCTGTGCTAGCCATGAGTGCAATTCCCAATAAATAACAATCCTATCACCAACTACAACAACCCTATTACCAACGAATCATGCCAACATAGTACCACCAATGACCTTCATCCACACCACCACCAAAACTCCTCTACGGCAAACCACAATAGTCCCTTCAACCCCATGTCTTTGGTGCATGCCAAAGCCTGCTACCTAACAACGATGAATGCCACAGAACTGGCACTCGCCTAGGGGGGTAATGTTAACCCTCAGACGAATAAGATTGAGATTTCGAAAAATCTAAAGATAAAGACAAGGCCAAGAAACAGAAGAAGAAGGTACGCTAAGAAAAATCCAGAAACACAAGTGCAAAAAAGTCCTAAATCAAGGAAAGAGGCGCGCAAGAAAAACTGCAAGTCAATACTTTGGTAAAAGAGCGCAAGGTGCACCATGATTTATTTTAAGAGCATAGGGCTCTCCCCTGTGCAAATTGTAAAGGTAGATGGGCGGTAGGAAGAAAGCTAGGAAGATAGGAGGACAATGGGAAAAAGGGCCTAGCCGGCCATGTAAAAAAGGATATAAGGGGATGACTACCCAAAAGGGATTTAGGTTTTTGTAAATAAAGTTGAAAAGTGAATGAGAAGCTCATTCTTGTGTATGGCCAAAAGTAGCTCTCTTCTTCTTCTTCTTCTTGCTTGCTTGCTTGGTTGAGCTTGTGCTTGAGAGAGGGAGTGTGAGAGTGTGAGGGAGTGAGTGTGTGAGCATGAGGGACCATGGTGGAGAAGCTCTCCATCTTCTCCACTCTTCTTCTCTTCTCTTCTCTTCTCTTCTCTTCTCTTCTCTTGCTCGCGGAAATGGAGCTTGGAATGTGGAGCTTGAGGATCGAGCTTGCTTAAAGCTTGCACTTGGATTGTGGAGTTACCGGAGTGCTCAGGAGAGAGGAGGAAACTCAATCGGGCAAGAAGGTAAGCTCATTACACTCGTAGAGAGAGATACCGCATCGGCTATGTGAGAGGTAGCCATTAGTGGTCGGCTTGAAACGCTTGAAAGAATAAGCGGTCTGTGGATCTTGGCAGTTGCTTGAGCTTGCCTCTACAAGTAAAGTCACATTTTGAAATCTCGTGGGATTTGGTAGGATTTCTTCCTTCTACACAACATATTAATTCCTACCAAATCAATGGGTTTTCTTTGAGTACAATTTCAAGTGGAATGGTAGTTTCTATTGATGGAAGACTGGTAATAATGATAAGATCAATATTCACGTAGGTACACTATGATTGGCTTGCACTTGGGGATCCATGGGTTGCTAGTCATTTGGGGGTCCACTAATCATTTCATTAATTTTTTATGGCTTCCCTTGAAGAGATATATAAGAGATGGGAGACATGCTTGGAATGCTCAATATTTTACTTGCTCTATCTACAATTCATCTTGCATTGCCTCTATCAACTTCTTGACCTCTTCAATTGTAGCTGGCTCCTCAACTACAAAGCCTTATCTTTGGCAAGGGTTTCCTAATTGTCTAACATGCTAGTCTAGCACTCTCTACACTACATATGACAACTATTTGTGGGGTTATTTACCTTGTTAACTTGCTCGAGCTATTCAATGAAACTATAGAGGTCGTCATCAGTCCAATTGTTTCACCACTAAAGGGGATCTTTGACTATTCTCTAGCGCTAGGTGTGTTTTCATTCCAATCTAAATGGTCTATGCAATATGGATCCTTACTTACATCATGTTAGTGTGGTTAAAGAGGAATCTTTGCACAATATTATGTGATCCATTTCTGCTTGCATGGTCCCGAGCTGATGCCTAGTATCATTATGGATATGCAACAGCTGATTGAGAGTGATTGTTCCCTATCCTTGCAATTCTACGAGCTCTCTTTCTATGGCTTCATGGGTTGTGTTTGAGATGTCAAATCTTGTAGCCTGCTGGACGGTGTGAAAAATGCATTGAAAGTCATTCGAGTTACCTCCTGAGTTGTTGAATCTTTCCATAGTGATGGCTATGTTTCCCATGGTCTCTAGATTGACTATGTGGATGAATTGACTAATGAGGTCACAAATAGGAGTGTTCTCAAAGTCGAGAGATCAACCAACACTAGGATCTCTACTAGCAAATAGAGTTAGAAGTTTGCATCCACTCCATAGGCACATGTACCTACATTTTAGATTTCATTCCTAGGGCTCCTCTCGTTCTGCCTATTGTCAACCATTTGATTTTGATTTTTTTTTTTCAATATAACTCCTTCAAGTACACATAGGCACGGAACTCAATCATGCTTTCTTCTTTTTTATGATTTGTGATTTTATCAATGAACTATAGTTGGTAATTGAAGCATAAGTTGGATTCAATGCGATGTGTGTGTTTTTTTAATATTTTGTTTTTGTTCTATTTTTTGTTTTTTAAACTATAAATATAACAATTATAACTATCAGGTACGCAACTAGGTTACATGCATTTATGCTATGCAATGGGGTGATGTGATGTGGGAAGGATGTGCATATGAGTTAGCCTAAGGTGACTATGACTTAATAATGCAATGAATATTTGCGTGACCATGTATACTAGTGCATGCTTAGTGGTTTGTGACCATTCTATTGGTCAAGTTTCAAGTGTTTAGTTTCTGCATAAGTGGGGTGTATGGGTACTCAAGTACATTTGATCAATGATTATGTACACTTATACATGTGTGTGCTTGTGCATGTATACTAGGATCAATTATAAGCTTCCTAACATGCACTAAGGAGAGTGGGATGTGACAGTTAGATGTTTTCTAATTGATGTTTTCTAAGATGCAATGGACAAGAGGTGGCCCTAGTGTACGTGTTTACTAAAGTGGGAGGAAGTATGCATAGGTGCATAGTGGTGCACATGTGTGCTAGCATGCTAGGATAATGTATCAAGTGCACTTCCCATGATAACCCCTTTGTCCTTAATATTCTATGAGATCCCCCATTGTGAATAGGATGAGAGTCAAGGGACTTGAGAGCTATATACTTCTTGAGGTTGTGCACAAATAAAGATTGTGTTATATATATATGCACTATTTGACATGTGAGAGGTAACTACACAAGGGGGTCTTAAAGTGGAGCTCTAGTGCATATGTGCACTAGGGTAGTATACTAGAGATGTGCATGCGTGTACTATAATAGTGCACTAGATTAAAGTATGCTAGACTAAGCGATGTATATGTGACATGCAAGGTGCAGTTAGTGCATGTGTGCACTAGACAGTGTGGTGCAAGGTGAGTGTACTAGTGCATGCATGCGCCAATGGGTGCGCAAGTGCACTTCTAGGTTTCTATTAGTTTAAAGTGGTGTGGCCTATCTCCACTGCAAGTGCAGGGGTAGTGCATTAGTGCAAATATGTACTAGGGTGCAATGATGGGTGCTTATGATGTGTTTATGTGTAAATTGGGTTATAGAGTGCAAAAGTTCAGGTTAAGATGCATGGGTCTAGCCTGAATGGTGGTTGATATACTATGTAGTGCAAAGGATGTGTAAGGTACACTGATGCTCTTATGTCCATTGCACTATGATGTGGGGTGGGTGTTTTGGTTCATGTGTGTGCACTTGCTACCTTTGCACTATTCCACACATATGCACTTGATGTGGTAGGCTAGCATACTAGCATAATAGGTTGGTGCATGTATGAAGTGTCCTAAGGGTTGGTGCAAGGGTGTGGCATGTGTAGCATGGGTGCTATAGGATAGGTGTATGCATTAATGTGGTTTGTGAATGGTGCAAAGGGTTAGCATGGTTTGAATGTGCTAGGTGTAATGGGTAGTGTAGTGCAAACATGTATGCACAATGTTCTATGTTGTGCACTAAGGATCTTTAATGCATATGTGTACTAATAGTATGTCCTAGAGATGTAAGGCCTAAGGGTTTTAGCTTTATAGTGGTTGGTTTTGGTTGGGTGGTGATGCATAATGCTATAGAAGGTCCTAAGGTGTGCAGTACACTAGTGTGCATAGTGCACTATGTCAAATACTTGTGGATCTATGTTTTAGTGTACTAGTGCACATGTGTGTGGTAGTGTGGCTTGTTGGTATTCCACGGTTGAATTTACTGTGGTGCTTGGGGAAGGTGATGTACTATTGCATGTGCATCATGTAATGATGGAGGGTAGTGCTCAAGGCATAATGCAACACTAAGGTTGGTTGACTCTGATGCAAGTGTAAATGTGTGACTCTAAGAGTGTGACCTAGTCAAGCTAGTGCAAAAGGGGTATTGCACAGTGGGTGCACAAATGCAAGTGCAATGCAAAAATGTAGTGCAATAATGCACGTGTGCACTCAAGTGTGGCAAGAGCACATAGATGTGTTCTTTGTTTCCTATTGCCTTCCAACTCTCCCTTTCCAACAGCAAGGTGGGTTTATAGGGTGTACAAAGGGCACATGCCATGCATACTTGCTACCATAGACAAGCATACAAAAGTGCAAGTCTAGGATCAATGCAGATGTGGATGTGTTAATGTCTTAATATCCTCACATTCTTCGTCTATTTTCCCTAGAAAATAATAAAAGATGTATGTTATAAACAAAGTTCATGGAGTGTACATTGGAATCTAGGTGATCTACATTCATCTAATTATGGATCTAGGAAGACATTTCCATAACTTTCTAAAATAATGTTAGAGGATAGTCATCCAAACAATCATGAGATTGATAATTGTGATAATTATTGTTTTGGCATAATTTCAAGATATGGATAATTGTGACAATAATAGTGTGTACTCAATAACCATTAAAACTAAATTCCTTACATGTTGGACCTATGTTTTCAATATTCCAATGCCTATGCCATGGCAAAGATATAATGTAGGAAATTTTAGCCTAGGATATGAGGAGCTAGGGTTTGCTATGAATAAGGCCACGTGCCAATTGTATGGCATCTTGTCATTTTTGGAATAAACACTTTTTAAGGTCCATCATAGCTCCTTCCACCTTGACATGGGTGTGTACATGTCCCACCATGGCATAGAGGTGAGCCTCTTTGCCCACTTTAGCATGAGGTGAGTTTCATGTTGTAGCTCATCATTGATTCTCAACTTATTTGAGAATCCTTGATAGAAATTTTATATTGTAATGTTTTGATAGTGTGATGTAATGATGTTACCTTAACTTATAACTTCTTGTGTTTAGAAGAATAATTTCATAGAGAATGTTTGCCTTAAGGTTATGGTATTAACAATCATACGCTTTCTAAAAGCAACACACACACATACACACATTACTAATGGTGTGACAATTTTTGGAACGGATGCATCATTTTAAGCTATTTCAAAATTTCACAATGTGACACAAATAGTTTCTTTTTTGTTTTACTTCTTCTAAACCCTTCGAATAATGCATCTTTGAGTGTAACTATATTGACCCCTTAGAGTCAGTATTGTGTGTCTGCTTTGTCTATAACGTGTCTACTTGATCAATCAAAACAGTCCAAGCTTTTTGAGTAGCAGAAAAACTATATGTATAAGCTATTAACATATTGTTTAATTGAAGTCATCCAAGATTTGATGGGACCCCTTAAATGCAACTCTATCGGTCCCTATGCCCTAGAGGATTTTCACTTAGGGGTGTGAATATGTTAGTGTTAACCTTTATGTGCCTCATTAGGACATACTTTTAGCGGTGAACAATCACTTATATCTTTGACCTCCTTTTTCATGGCCTAGGTTTCTAGTGCAACTCCCGAGTCCCATATCAAGAGGAAAAAGGAGAATTGACCGAAGCAAGTCCGACTTAATCAAACCTGTCCTGTCTGTTTGTATAAATATTTTGGTGTCGTTCCCGACCTGTCCTGTCCCTTTGTATAAAACTTTGTTGTGTCGCACGAGCTGACTGCGTTTCGGACGAGGAGCGTTTGATAGAGGCAATGGCGGCGCAGCTACTCTGCAGCACTCTTGTGTTGCTTCTGATCATCCTATGCCGCTTTGCAGGAACGACGCACGCCTGCGCTTTGAAGATCTGTGCAGATCCTCAGACTAATACCAACTGCGAGTGCATAGTGGAGAGCCTACCGACAGAGACTATTCCGCGTAAGTTTGTTGCTGTCGCAATACATCGCTCTGTACATTAGATGTGTTTCCATGCTTATGATCATATTGCGAGCTGTGAGTTTGCTGCTGTCGCTTTGCATCATCCGCGATGTTACAATGCACCTGCATGCATCCAATAACGCAGTCAAGATGAATTAGTAGTATGAGTTGGATTGTGATATACATTGCAGCAGGACAATTCGGTCAACGCGATCCGCTGCAGCATGAGGAAGCCGAGGTGATAAGGGCTTCTGATCAGAAGGAGGCGTACTGGTGCATAGCGCGGCTGTCGACCCCGAACGCGCAGCTGCGGGAGCTGCTGCGCTTCGCGTGCACGCACGGCGCTGACTGCACGGCTCTCGTGTACGATGTGGGGCGCTGCAGCCTTCCTCACGTTGCTCATAACGACTACCACGGCCTGCTTTACTACTACACAGCGTACGCCCTCAACAGCTACTGGCGCCACCAGCTCGGGGGCGCCCTCGCATCCTGTGACTTTCAGGGCCTCGCTACTCTCGTCACGAAAGACCCAAGTGAGCCATCATTCTCCTCCTCGTTTTCAGTTGTTTCCCTTACCTTGTTTTCCCACTTCATCGTTCTCGCTGTCAGAAAGATAGAAAGACACATGTGGGAGGGTTCAAACATGGTTGCACGTGGGCTCGCCCAAGAATATCACGTTGTTAAGGCACCATACAGCCACTCAATCGTAGGGTTTGAACTCTTCACGTCCCATTACTCACATCTTAAAGTCTTAATTTCGACACATGTTCCTCCTTGCAAGTGCACTTTGGTGTTTCATGACCAATAGCATTAGGTCATGTAATTCATCCTCTACATGGATATCTTCCTTGAACTCATCCTTGCCTTGCAAGGACCAAGAATACGTTTACATGGGTTCTCCACCATGGATATGTATGCATCAATGATACCTAATGAGGAGTGTTGCTCACATGTGCACTTCTCTTGCAAGAGGTAGGATAGATTAATGTTGGGACCCCACCATGGACTTGGTATACGTATCGAGCATACCTAACAAGAAGTGTTTGTTGCATGTTTGCTCCCCTATTGGTATATGTATCGAGCATACCTAATTGGAAGTGTTTGTTGCATGTTTGCTTCCCTAATTTTTAAACATATATGGCCCTAACTTGAATTAAAATATTCATTTTACTAAATTGCATGCATGAATGAATTGTCGTAAGTATCATCCCTGTACATGGCTTTCTTAATTATTCAGTTAGCATAGAAAATTAGTGCTATGAATGCTATCTACTAGTGTAAAGCACCAAGGAAGGGAATTCAACGGAAGAGAAAAGAAATGAGATTATTTAAAGTGCTCATTTTCTTATTTTTTTGACATACTTAACTCATTTGGGCATCAAACTTAGATCTGACATACAATCAAATGAAGAGATTCCTCTATGTCTATTCACCCATTATTCACATTTGTCAAGACTAGGAATCAACAAACCATTTCATGCTATAAAGCTTGTGTGGATTTGTCCACATGTCCCTTACCTGGTTTCTTTACTAGCTATGTCCTTTCCTAGTGCTCGAGAAAAACATTTTTGAGAAATAACACAAAAAAATCAAGTTAAAAGGTTGAAATAATTTTGATATTTCACATAAATACCATTGCAATATAATTAAAGTAATGCTAGATGTATCGGTTTCAAGACATCATCTCCCTAATGCTCAAAACCCTAGTCATATCTTTTGAGGAAAGATGATAGATATTAATTTTAGTGGAAAAATATGTTCATCATATGTTTTATAAATGCAAATTTCTTCATCCTTATCTCACTTGTTTATTATTGGAGACTACAAACCTTGATAATTAAAGCTTTTATTATCAATTTCAATCAAAATAAGAGAGTATTAAAAACCATTCATTTTTCTTGCAGGCTACAACCAATGCATCTTTCTACCAGCCATGGGTGTCTCCTCCAATCAAGCTAATAGCCCCTCTCCATCTTATGAGCCTTTGAATGGAGCTTGATTAACCTTAGTAGATAGTGTTAGTACAAAATGTAGTTTATCTATGTCGAAAAGGCAATAGTGTCTACATTTTTGGTCTTTCTATTGAGGAACTACTCTTTTTTAAAAAAGATAGATTTGTAAGCTAGAACTTTTCTAACTATCCAAAGTTTGGTTATCTCAAAAATGTGATAATGATCACAAAGGGTATGCCTTTATTGTTTCTAAGAAGTAGTATGTATGTGAACCATTTTTTTCATTCAAGGGCCAAATATGTGGATTAACTTCTAGACATCATTTTCATTAACATCAGTGGCTTCTAAACTAAGGAAATATTATTTTAGTGATTATTCAAGCAAGTCAAAGATCAAGAGTAATCAAAATGGTAGGTTAACAAAGTGATAGCTCAATGCCCATGGATCAAAATATTTAATGGCTAAAGATGCATTGTGAACTTGCATCAAGTTTCATTAGAGAGGAGATTTCGTTAGTTTGAAACTATTGCTTTTCCTATCCATTGGCCTTTTCTACTTAATATAATGTGTGAAAGTAATAATAAAACATACTTCGGACAAATTTGAGATGATAGAAGATACAATTAAAAGATGACTAAAGTTGTGATTCTCCAAAATATATTTGAACATGAGTTTTTCATTATATGTATTTTATGGGTGGAAAATAATTTCCCAAGTTTTACGAAAGAAAGTTGCAACATTTGATTATTGACAATACATGTTTTTCTAACATTAAACGTGCAAAGTTCTCCTAATCAAGCACCCATTGAACATTAAATTTACCTCTCAATGGAAATTGGAAAAAACTTATGTCTAAACTCCTCTCATATAAGCACATATGACTCAAAAAACCTCTCTTGTAGATCAAAACTCTAGTGTGCTTAAGGGCATGTCTAATACTACTACATATAAAAACATGTTCAAATGTGTAAACAAGAAGATAGTCTTATTGCACACATAAATGCACATAAACTAGTTGGACTCTTAGTGCATTGATACCATGACAAAAAATGTGTCATGATTCAAACTTGTGATGGGTCTAATTTCAAAAATTCGTTCCTAAAGAAGAAAAATGTAATACAAACAAATAGGACTTGTAAAACACACACACATAGATACACACACATACAAACACACAACATTTCAAATCCTATTTGAGAGTTTTAATGCCATGAAAGAAAGGTAGCTTAGAGGAAAAGAAGAAGAAGCATGCAAGTTCTATCGAAAATCAAAGGTATGCTTGCTTTTTTTCAATGTATATGGTTTAGAGTTTGAATTACTATTTCTCTTTTTTATTGTTGTTTTGCTCATTGATGCTAGAACATAGACCACATTTATAGGTGTGTTAAATGTAGTTAAAAATGCCTATATCCACAACATTAAATATGATACTCTCCTACAAAAGTGCATAATTACTCTTATCATTGTGTCACATTTTCTAATTTTTTGTTATTCTCTTCAATATTATATTTTCTTATTCATTTAATTAACACGATATTCTTCTAGTATTTTATCTATTATCATGTCAAGTAAATGTATTTGAATTGCATTGGTTTCTCATGCCCAATTGAGGTGAGGTTTGCCAACCATCACACACACATATGGACTCTTTCTTGGGGATGAGTGAACCAAGAAGTTTCATTCCCTTTTTGGTTCTCTGATTTGTCAATAATCCTCTTTCAAGTGTAGGGTAGAAACATTTGTATGTATATGTGTGAGCGCAAACTAGACTGGACATAGGCTAGGATAGATACCTTATTTAATGTAGGTATAGCCATAGATCTAGCATCTATTAAGCATCAGTCAATGGCTAGCATTCCCCTATACCTAGCACTACCTAGCCTATCCATACACCTATACCCATATCTATGCACGCACCTATGCAGAGCCTACACATACCTCTACACCTATACCTATCTCTAGCTTAACATATTTGCTTGGCATAGGAATTGCCTATGCAATGCCTACACATAGCTTATGCCATGCATATCCTAGGTCATGTGTAGGCTACACATGACATATGTATAATCTACATTAGACATAGGCTAGATGAAGGCCATGTGTAGGCTAGGCATAATTGTATGCTAGGCTAGGCATGGTATATGCTATAAGGGCAAGCATAAGCATATGTCTATCCTATCTTATTCCTAGCCTATATGTGTAGCTTGCCTAGCCTAACATGTGCTTATGCCTATCCCAAGCTAAGGGGGCCTATTCTATGCATGACCTATACCATGCCTAGGAATCAAGCTATGCATATTCATTTTTATGCCCACGCATATGTCTACATGTATTCCATGAATATGTGTATATATGTCCATATCTATATGTGTATGTATATGTGTATGTGTGTGCACATGCCATGCCATGTATATGTTTGAGTATTCCACACCATGCATACTTCTATGCATGTCATCCCATGTGTATGCATAGGCCATACAATACATATACTTATGCATATCTATATCTATATCTATATTAGTACATCATGCCATGCCATGTTTATGAATATGCATATATCACCCCATGTGTATACCTATCCCTATGTTTGAATGGTAGATCATAAGCGTGTTACTGTTATTAGAATGTATCTTTAAGTACACCACTAATCCTAATGTGTTATGATTTTTTATATATGCATCTATTCATCATGGTGCAAAAGTTGATGTGATCTAGGTTGACATCTTTGAATCTTGACCCCAATGTTGAAGATAGTGCAATACATTACAAATTCATAGCAATGGTAGAGGCAATTTTTGGGGCATCCTCTTACCACAACTAAGTCATATTTGTATATGGTTGGTTCTCAACATTTCTTTAGGTGTCCCCCTATTGTTCCTAGGTATATTTGTAGATGACTAGCCCTTGGCCTTCTTGATCATGGAGGGTTGGAGAATTCCCATTCATTTGTCCTTTTGCACCCTAGAGTCCAATCTCTCTCTCTCTCTCTCTCTCTCTCTCTCTCTCTCTCTCTCTCTCTCTCTCTCTCTCTCTCTCTCTCTCTCTCTCTCTCTCTCTCTCTCTCTCTCTCTCTCAATGTTGTGACTTAGCCTAATAAGTGTTTGTGTAATTAAAGTTTGATATTAATGTATGCAAGTGTATCACAATAGAAGATAACATACAACATAAGTAAAATGAGATAATATGAGATAATTTTTGTACTCTTTTATAAAATTGATACAATTTATGTGTGAAGGCTTCGTTTGGATGATGGATGGAGGCTAAGAGCGTAGAAGGTTTATAACAATACAATCAATAGATGTGTTGTATTTATATTTATAACAATCTCATAAATAGGTCAACATGGTGGGTGAGAAAAAGAATCAGTAAATTAGATGGTAAGTGAAAATATAAAGTGGATGATAGGTGGGGAACATATGGATTCATAAAGTGAGATGTGGAGAAACGGAGATGGATGGATAGTTGAGGAGTAGGATATAGATATTCTCCAGCAACACATACAATCTTAAATATCATTCAATGAGATGTGCCTTGTCTCACTACTCATATGGTTCACCTTGACCCACGTGGTCCATCTTAGGACCTATAAACCCACAAGTTAGGAATATGCCATGGAATATTCCATAAATCCCCATAAATAATCACTTTGTGTAAATCACCACTACATTCATTAACCCTTTCCCATTTGACCCAATGGTCAATGTCCATATAGGCCATGTCATAACCTTATGTTCTTTAAACATCTAAACTAGGAGCTGTGCCAATGCCTACTTCTCATCATTTTAGGGCCATAATACAATGTTTCGCACTTGGAGCATAGGCATGTAAATCAATGGTGGTTTTTGAGTGAATTTCAACACTCACCTAAATGTCCATTCAAATTCAATTGTTTGGTCCAACAACAAGCAATTACTAAGTGAATGAAGATGAGAAGCTATATGTTTATTTCCAAGAGACTTGCTAAATATACGAGTACAATTTTCCTCTATACAATGATATTTCACCTCCACGACTCCATCTCTTTGCAGTTGCCATACAATTTATTAAACTTCATTATTATTATTATCTCTTTTACTAGAACTCTATAAAGAGAGGAATGATAGCTTATATTCATCCTCTATTAAAGATAATGCCATTGTAATATGCTTTTTACTAAGCTAAGAGAATCATAACATTTGAAGATAGAAGCAATATCCATATGATGATTTCCTAGAATCAATATTTTCTTCCAAAAAATAACTACTATCACCTTCACACTAGCTTGACCTCTTTAGAAAGCATGCAAGCTTTCACTAATTAGACATTAGTTAATATAGTACCATGTCACCACCATAGCATATAATTGCACTATCTTGAGGCTTGTATACTACAGTCCACCTATATATTGCAGTCCACCACCTTTGCATATTCAGCTGCTCCTTTGCAAATACTGTAAATGGTATTGTAAATGGCTCCTTGGGCCCCATAAAATATCCATGCAGTCTTCTGAGAATAGCACTTTTTTCTTCCTTTAATTTTGATTAAACATGTGTAATAATGAAGACCTTAAATCCATTCAATCCATGGCCTCCATGGAAAAAAATGATGGCTTGCATCTCAAGGGACTAATCTTAGCTTCTCAAATCAAGCTTAACTTGTTGTAACACGGTCCCTTTCTTCTAGATTTTCATCTAGTCTATGATCATCAATCAATGTAGAAATAATTTGTCCTCAAATGTAAAGTTGAGTGAATGCTTATTTGTTGTAAAGTTTTGTCAATCATGATAATAATCAAACTAGTCATTGATCCCTTCACCAATAGCTACTCTAACTATAGCACCGCATAAACAATGATTAGACATATAACTTTCAAATCTTCTTCATGTCTTCAAAAGACATTTTTTTCTTCAGATGTACTTTCTTGATTCCATGAAATGTGTCCTAACTAAAGATGTGCTTTGAAATTGAACTCAGTGATTAGTCACACATGTTTTAAGAAGAAGTGCAAAATCTAAATTTATGACATGCAATCATACAAGGAATGCCACACGCAAAAGATGGATGCCTTGAAAATAAAGTGCCAGCCTATCTACAAGTTCACATGCATCATGCAATATGTAAACACAATTCATTGAATACTTTACGATCCTTATCGTCACCTCTCAACACACTGAGGGAAATAAATAGTTGATGCACTTTGCTCTACCTACCCAAATCTCACAGTATCTTAGGAAAATATAGGTCCTCATGATGTTGACCAAGTGAACAACCATCTCACAACTCAAGAAGTCCTTCACGACCCTCAAACTCAACCAACCACCTTTCACACTTGTAACGTTCTTATCCCCTCCCCTATATATTTGAGGGGGCGCAGGCTAAAGGGAGGCTACCAAAGATCGGGTAGAAGACGTTGTACGTCGTCCTATTCCAGAAAGGGAGAGAGTGAGTCTCCCTGTTCAACTTGTGAGGGAGGGAGAAGTGATTGAAGATATGGCTGAGCTGAAAGCCCTAGAAGGGAGAGGAAGAGCCGTGAGTCTGATGTTGTGGCATCATCGTTGTCGTGAGTTGGAGGAGAGAGGTCGAGCTGATCATCGCCAGGAGATCAGTAAGGGAGTTCGCTGCCGTTGTCCATGCCTTTCTCCCTTCCACGTGGAGCTTCAAGAAGCCTTGGAAGCTTCCAAGGTTGGGCTTTCCAAGTCCCCCTTCTTGTGTCTCTTGATACCCCCCCCCCCCGATTTTCCTCCTAAGGCTCTATAAGCCCTTTCCTCCAAAAATTCCTAAAAGGGTCTTGATATGGTATCTTTAACCCTTAATTCCCCCATATACAATTCCCTCATGTGCCTCTTTTAAGGCCTTTTCCCTTCTCACACAAAAATAACCTCTTAAAGGTCTTACACACCTTTTTTCCCCTTTCTTTTCCACCCAGCCCCAGGATCCAAAGCCCTTTTCCGTGAGCCCTCGTATTTCCCTCTCAAGTGGGGTTTAAAAGGCCGTTACCCCGTTGAGATCAAGGCCTTTTTCCCACTTTTAAGTCGGGGTTTTAAAGACCCTTCCTGTAGGAAATCCCCACTCAAGTTCATAGGAGGAAACATTCTAGAAACCATTTCCGACTGAGGGTGCAATTTATTGCAAAGAAAGCCACGGTGGAATTTCAAAAAGGAGTTGTAAAGCTGCTTCCACGATGGAAAGACTACAATTGTGATGCCTCCTAAGAAAGTCCAAGGCACAGTTGCGGGAGGGTCGTCTCCTGGCATCCACGTGGACATCTCACCCCAAGTCCAGGTTTTCATTCCTAATTTTTATTTGGTATTGTTATAATTCAATCGTGCAAAGGATAATTGTTGGAAATAGGTTGCATTGTTCGTCTTAAAGGCTTTAGAAAAATTAGCTCACGATGGAGGAATTTAGTCATTAATGTTTTCAATAAAACAAGCAAAATAAAGGCCGCATAAATGAAATTCTAGTAAATAGCTTTACGCAGTGCAATGAATTAAAATTGGATTAATGTCCATTGTTATAGAAGGAAATTAAAATAGTATACTTCGTTTAAGCATAGAAGTATAAACTGCATATTGCACTATTAACCCATATCCTCTTCGCAATGAGTCATCATGGAAAGTGCTAGGAATCCTTAGGAAAGTGCAAGGCAGGAAATGATTCTTACGATGCATAACTCTAGGAAATTATCATTTGTCAACTGCATAAATTATCAAGTAAAAGGTTGCTTGTTTAGCATGAATTTTGTTTGCAAAGTTATAGGAAGATTAGTTGGAATTAACCTAACCTATGCCTGACCTTAAATCAATAAGTTAGGGTTGAAAAATCAATTTACGCGTAGACAACGAGTCATGTGGAAATGATAACGTAATTATATTCTAGAATTAAATAAATTGGCATAAACCAAAAACACCTAAACCGCGGAGTACTCATTTAGAATGAGTTAAATTCCAAGAAATTCACTAGAAAATTAATACGTGACCTAATCGTACGTATTGCTAAAACTGAAACTCATATACCCTTAATACTTACCCACATTCACCGAATGTAGGGATAATGAAACATATTTGGGAAATGATCTAGGGTTTGTCCTTAAGAATCTTACAAGATGGAACTTGGAACCCTAGGACTGACGACGTCAGCCCAATGTAATCCGGAACAGATTGTTTCGTAACTCCACTCGATGAGTAGAATAGTCTCATAGTTCAATGCGACACTTGCGCAACAAGTGCGGAGTCATATGATCTTCTGAATTGGATCACAAGGGAATGGCCAATTCTCGCAATGAGGTTGGTAGGTCCTTATGCAAGTTATCTTGCAAGAGGATGAATAATCATCCTAATTTAGTATCTTTCTTGAGTAAAGATAATTGCTCGGAGCAAAGGACAAACCAATAAATTGGTATAACATATGAATTTAAGGTATTGACCGAGTCATGTTAGTAGGGTACGCCCTAATCTAGGATATAGGAATCTTGCCAAGTCGCAAGTCATTCTAGATCGAGTGCTAGACGCATTCGAAAGGAAGGATTCATTCCTTAGCAGTTTGCCAACAAAAACGACCAATGGAAATATTTGTGCTTGCTATAGATTTTAGAGCACTGTTTGGCTTTGTTTTGACCAATGAATTAAAAGATAAATGGATATCTATACTTCAAGTTGAAGGCCTGAAGAGAGAGGCAGCTTCAGTTACCCCTGACTACCTGCTTGACCCTAACCAAGGGGGTTGTTAACCGCGCCGGGAAAGTGGACCGAACCCGCCGCGAGAGGTCCCTCCGTTGAGCGCTACTTGGAGCAGGAGGACACTAGGGTGCCAGAGGGGGATCTGGCCGTAAATCCCTCGCCTTCCCGGCCCTAAACAAGAGGCTAATGTGACTCGAGATTGGATCTCGAGACCCGCATACTAGTCTACGAGCAAAAACTTGGATTAGTGGTCCCTATGGATTGTTGGATAGCCTGTTTGACATAGTATTCTATGTCAAGTGATATGATTACGTGAAAGAACCAGTGCCTAACGAGTTAATTAAAGAAGTTGATTGTTACATGTCCAACTAAATGTGTTAGGTAATTAAATAACTAAAACAACCCGAGGAAAGTGCAGAGGATGTGGCCATAGGTCCGTCCTATGGATGGGTGGTCCCGGTTGGCCGGGAACTTTCTCAAGTCACGATGGACAGCCAGAAGAATCGTCAAGAATACGCACATCAAAATTCTTGACCTAGAGTTATGATTGATCCTGATTTACGCTGTTTTAGGGGAACGGAATGGGACTATGCCTTATGGTAGAGAGGTTGAGCCTTGCATCCCTCTCATTTCCCATTCTACATGAACCAAGTGCAACGTGAATCCGTTCGGACCTGGCGTTTCTGCGTAAAGTAGTTCACTTGGGTCCGATGCTAGTTGCCGTTAGAAAATGACCAATAATAAAAAACCCTAATTTAGGTCGATCCTAAGTGGGAATGGCCGGAATACTTCCGCTACGTGGCAGACGTGGAAAGCCCTAAATCGCAAACCTCGTAACATTCCATGAGAGTGCCGGGCGGAGCTTTCTAGATATCCTTTCCAATGGACTGCTAGGACGTGTCCTGAAGATACAAGTGGACACGTTACAGTTGGTATCAGAGCCAACCCACAACGGAATTGTTTTTATGAAATCTTAATAAGATAAAGTAAAGCAAATGTTACTGTCCAAACATTTCCTTACTTCCAATGTTGTCTTGCAGAATTACGAAGCGTGGAATAAGTTCTTAGTATTTCGAGTCATGTTTATGACTGCAATGCATTCTCCGCATTATCGACAAAGGGTTGAGATGATGAACATACTGGAGCAAATCTATAATCCATCATCTTTGTACATGGAACAAAGATGGATGGGTGCCTCAGGAATCTACTATATAGCCGCCCACCGGTTTGCTTATCTACAAACCAACCTAAAGAGGATCAAGTGGTTGGAAGACCTGAAAGTCGTGAAGCTGTTCATTTTTGTGGAAGCTCATGTAAACTCAACTTTACATATTCGAGGTCGGAGGGTTGAGATGAACTCATATGTATATGAGGAGATAACCCGTGTGATCCATGTCGATAGGATTAAAGTGTTGGGGCGCCATGAGAAGAATGGGTTCCAAAGGAAAGGATACCCTGAACTTCCAATGACTTACCGATTCCTGAAGATCCATGACCCGAAACCATACTATTATACAGTTCCTGTAGATAAATGTAATACAACATTGTTCTCCCCAAATTAAATGTAACAGTTGGCTTATCATCGCAAGAAATGTTGTGTTCCAAAAGGACTATGCCCATATAAATACAAATAAGACTTCTTTTTATCAATGTCTACTGGTGCATGAGAAATGATAAAAAATACAGTGGTTAGATTGCTTGGGTGATAACGGAATTGAAGATGTAATATAAATCAATAACGATTATCGTATAATAATGTTAAAAAACCTTTATCCAGGCACAACTCTAGGTACAGGTTCCTAGTTCGCCTCCTACATTAAGTACTGATGTAATCTAGAAGAAGAAGTTTCTTCTCAAGCAGATTAAGCCGCCCGAGTTTGATGGGAGAGGCAGGTCCGTTCAAGCTGATGCTGAAATTTGGATTGAATCCATGGAGGATTACTTCGAAGCAGTCGGTACTGCACCTGCCAATCAGGCTATGCTCGCCAAGCTAAAGCGAAGCCAGGCTTTGGTGGAAGCAATGGTGCAGGGATCAAGGGATCGCGGAGGGATTCGTTACCTGGGAGAAGTTGAAGAAAGCCGTGAAGGGAAGATACTTACCACTTGTATATTGCACGCAGAAAATGAATGAGTTCTACGAGCTAAAACAACTGGGGCTCACTCTTGACGCATACTACTCTAAATTCGTCTAACTTCTTAAGTATGCGCCGCAGATGGACATGACATAGTAAGTGTCCAAATTTTGTGCTAGTTTAAATCCACCAGTAAATACCCATCTCGAATCTATACATCCGTCAAATCTTCAGGATGCTCTCATTCGAGCTGCACCTATAATTCAAAAGGTGCAACTAGACCAAGGGGTAACAAAACTTGGTCTTATAATGACCCGAACAGAGGAGCATTCAGACCTCAAATGAAGAGAGTTCAAGGTCATAATGAGGAACAAAGAAATAAAGCAAGGACTAATAACGTCAACAACTTTGTTCCTACTCAAAGTAATGGCCGAAACGTCTGTTGTTTCCACTGCAACGAACCCGGTCACTTTAAGAGGCAATGTCCCAAGCTTGGTGGAGGACATCACCAAGCACCTTTCCAAGGAACAGGCCGTGGTCAAGGAGCCGCTACCCGAGGCAGAGGAAGAACCGCTTGCGTTGCCAATAGGCAAATGTGCGAAGAAGAAGAAGAAGAAGATCCGACCATGGAAGCAGAGTTTGAAAGGGTGACAGTCTATGCCGCTCTACACAAGAAAGGCCCGAATCGCTAGTTCTCGGTGATTCAGACACTGTTGGACTATCAAGGTAAAAGTTTCAAGACCTTGATTGATTGTGGCAGTACACATTCCTTTATCTCACCAGCTTGTGCAAAAAGATTAGGAATAACCACAGTAGAAGCACCTACCTTGCTTGTGGAATTGGCAAATGGTCATGAGGTTACTTGTACCAGGCAAACTGCTAAGGTGGAATTCTTTCTAGGAGGAAAGAAGACTTCAGTCAAATTCAGAGTCATGAATTTAGGTATCCATGAGTGTCTACTAGGAATGGATTGGCTTAAGCCTAATGACGCCCACATTCATTGTGGAAATGGCCAAGTTTCCTTTTGAAACTCTGAAAATGAATTAGTCACAACTCAAGGTGAGGCTAGAGTGCCAAAAATCCAATTGTCCAAAGTATCTCGGATCATAAAAGGAGTCGGAAAAGGATTACCTGTCTACTTGATCAAACTCAACAAGTTAGATCAAAAGCAAGAGTCTAGTGAAGGACCTTCTTGGCTAAAGGAATACGCGGACATATTCCCTGAAGAGTTGATAGAACTCCCGCCTCAAAGAGAAGTGGATCATGAGATTAAGTTAGTACTAGGAGCCGCGCCAATTGCAAAGAGACCTTATAGAATGTCCATACCAGAAGCAATTGAGTTGAAGGAACAACTCAAGCAACTGCTAGATCAGGGCTACATCCGGCCTAGCAATTCACCATGGGGAGCTCTAGTATTGTTCCAGAAAAAGAAAGATGGAACACTTCGACTATGTATTGATTACCAAGGATTGAATCAATCAACTGTCAAGAACAAGTACCCTATTCCTAGAATAGATGAGCTTCTTGACCGTCTTCAGGGTGCAAAGATCTTCTCCAAGATTGATCTTAGGTTAGGTTACTATCAAATAAGGATCAAGGAAGAAGATATCCCAAACACAGCCTTCAACACAAGATATGGGCACTTTGAGTTCCTAGTTATGTCATTTGGGCTTACGAATGCACCTGCCTTTTTGAACAGGTTAATGCAGGATATCTTTAGGCCATATCTTGATGACTTCGTGCTCGTCTTCTTCGATGACACTTTAGTCTATTCTAAACATGAAGAAGATCATGAACCCCAACTTCTGATTGTCCTTGAGACAATGAGGTCACATAAGCTGTATCCTAAGATGAAGAAGTGTGCATTCTTCAAACGGCAGATTGAATATCTGGGATTCATAGTATCAGCAGAAGGAATCTCAGTGGACCCATCCAAGGTCAGAGATGTGCTAGAATGGCCAATACCAACATCTGTTAAAGAAATACACAGCTTTCTTGGATTGACAGGATGGTATAGGGTCAAAGAAATACACAACTTTCGTGGACCCAGCCAAGGTCAGAGATGTGCTAGAATGGCCAATACCAACATCTGTCAAAGAAATACGCAGCTTTCCTGGACCCAGCCAAGGTCAGAGATGTGCTAGAATGGCCAATACCAACATCTGTCAAAGAAATACGCAGCTTTTTTGGATTGACAGGATGGTATAGGGTCTTCATAAAAAACTATGCTTTGATTGCAGCACCTCTGACAAACTTACTGAAGAAGCAAAATTCTGTTGCATGGTCAACTCTTGAACAAAATAGCTTCTACAGATTGAAGCAAAGTTTGGTATCAGCACCTATCTTAAAACTTCCATACCTCAATAAGGAGTTCGAAGTAGTGCTAGCACACTTGCCTTGGGATGTGTAATCATGCAGGAAGGTCATCCTGTAGCATACTCTTCAAGGAAATTGAAGAGTCATGAGAAGAATTATGCTACGCATGATCTGGAATTGCTAGCTGTCATCCATGCTCTAAAGCTTTGGAGACACTACCTATTGGGTAACAAGTTTACACTAGTAACTGACCACAAGAGTCTCAAGTGGATCTTTACCCAGAACGAGCTCAACATGAGGCAACGTCGGTGGATAGAAGTACTGGAGGAGTATGACTTTGAAATCAAGTACTGACCAGGGAAAGAGAATGTAGTTGCCAATGCACTTAGTCACAAGGCATTCCTTAATTCCCTAATCTTGCAGAGCCCATCAACAGCTAGATCCCTAGCTACAAAAGTATCTATGCCAAACAACCCGATACTTGAGTTAGCTAGAGAGGATGCATCCCATGACCCGGCCTACCAAACAATGCTAAGGGAGATCTCTATCAAGGATCAGAACCAAAAGTTGCAAGCTAAGTATCATGAATTTTTTATCAATAGTGGACTTGTCTACTATAGAACAAGGTTGTGTATACCGGCAAGTCAGTCACTTAAGCAAAAGATATTGTGGGAAGCTCATGATTCCCCTTTCGCAGGACATCCTGGCTATGCCAAGACTCTCAATGCAGTTAGGAAGAGCTACCATTGGGAGAGGCTCAAAGGTGACATTCTCAAATATGTCACCGAGTGTTTGTCTTATCAACGTATCAAAGCCGAACATGTCAAGATGCCAGGGAAGTTGCAACCACTTGACATTCCCCAAATGAAATGGAAATTCATTAGTATGGATTTTATTGTAGGCCTACCCCAAGTTCAGGGAGGATACAACTCCATCATGGTTGTGGTTGACATGCTTACTAAGGTTGCACACCTTATTCCAGTAAAGACAAACTATAAAGCCTCAGACATTGCAAGATTGTTTATCAAGGAGATATTCAAGCTACATGGGTTACCCAGAAGAATCATTAGTGATCGTGATTCTCTCTTCACATCACACTTTTGGAGAGCTATCTTTGAAGCTATTGGGACTCAACTCTGCTTTAGCACCGCTTACCATCGCCAAACAGATGGCCAAACAGAGCGAGTAAATCAAATCATCGAGGATATGCTTAGGGCATACTGCTGTTGTGAGCCAAAAAGGTGGATTAAATACTTACCTTTGGTTGAATTTGCCTACAATGCTTCTTACAAACAAAGCATTCAGATGACCCCTTTCCAAGCATTGTATGGTCATGACTGTCAAAGTCCCCTAAACTTCTCAGATCCAACCTTGAGGGTTAAAGCTTCAAGGCAGATGTTGGAAGAGATGGATGACCAAATAAAGTCAATAAGACAGGACATCCAAGCTACCAAGGATAGACAGAAGGCCTACGTGCATTTGAAGCGTCAAGATAGAGTCTTCAAAGAAGGAGACATGGTCTTCATTCGTGTACGCCCTAAGAAGAGTTCCCTATCCTTAGGTGATTGCAAGAAGCTAAGTCCAAGGTATTGTGGACCGTACAAGGTCCTCAAATTCCTAGGACCTAATGCTTATAAATTGCAACTCCCTGAGAACCTAAAGGTTCACAATGTATTCCATATCAGCCTATTGAAAAAGTATATACCTAATCCTAACCATGTACTTGATGACCAACAAGTTGTAATGCCTAGTCAAGGAGTCCTTGAACTAGGGTCTGGCAGGATCTTAGATGTTAGGGAGAGACAATTGAGATCCATAACCTTGAGGGAATGCCTCATCCAGTGGAAAGATTATCCTGAAGAGAATGCCACTTGGATAGATGAAGGTACTTTCAACCATCAATTTCCCTAGTTTATCTCGAGATGAGGACATCTCGATTCCTCCAAGGGGGAGAGAATGTAACGTTCTAATTTTATTTTCCTCCTTTCACGCGTGAACTACTTCTAATAGGGCATAGGGATAATTTATTTTTTTTAAAGGCAAAAATTATTTCCCTCTCCTCCAGCCGACTGTTGAGCTAGAGGAAGAGGGGAATAGCAAGAGAGGCAAGCTCCTTGCTGGAGCTTGCCTAGGCAATGGTAAATGCCCCATGACACGCAAGGGGGGGAGAATCTTATCCCCTCCCCTATATATTTGAGGGGGCACAGGCTAAAGGGAGGCCGCCAGAGATCGGGTAGAAGACGCTGTGCGCCGTCCTATTCCAGATAGGGAGAGACTGAGTCTCCCTGTTCAACTTGTGAGGGAGGGAGTAATTGAAGATATGGCTGCTGCTGGAAGCCCTAAAAGGGAGAGAAAGAGCTGTGAGTCTAATGCTGTGGCATCATCGCTACCGTGAGTTGGAGGAGAGAGGTCAAGCTGATCATCGTCGGGAGATCAGTAAGGGAGTTTGCTACTGTTGTCAATGCCTTTCTTCCTTCCACGTAGAGCTTCAAGAAGCCTTGGAAGCTTCTTGGAAGCTTCCAAGGTTGGGCTTTCCAAGCCCCCCTTCGTGTGCCTCTTGATACCCCCCCCTCCCCAATTTCCTCCTAAGGCTCTATAAGCCCTTTCCCCCCAAAATTCCTAAAAGGGTCTTCATATGGTATCTTTAACCCTTAATTCCCCCCATATACAATTCCCTCATGTGCCTCTTTTAAGGCCTTTTCCCTTCTCACACAAAAATAACCTCTTGAAGGTCTTACACACCTTTTTTCCCCTTTCTTTTCCACCTAGCCGCAGGATCCAAAGCCCTTTTCTGTGAGCCCTCATATTGCCCTCTCAAGTGGGGTTTAAAAGGCCGCTACCCCGTTGAGATTAAGGCCTTTTGCCCACTTTTAAGTCGAGGTTTTAAAGACCCTTCCTGTAGGAAATCCCCACTCAAGTTCGCAAGAGGAAACCTTCTAGAAACCATTTCCGACTGACGATGCAATTTATCGCAAAGAAAGCCACGGTGGAATTTCAAAAAGGAATTGTAAAGCTGCTTCCACGACGGAAAGACTACAATTGCGATGCCTCCTACGAAAGTCCAAGGCGCAACCGCGGGAGGGTCGTCTCCTGGCATCCACGTGGACATCTCACCCCAAGTCCAGGTTTTCATTCCTAATTTTTATTTGGTATTGTTATAATTCAATTGTTGTTGTAGAGTTCACGCAAGGGCTGCAGAACACGGGGTTCAAGATAGAGCAATGGAAGAGACTAACAAGAAGAAAATCGAATTGTTGATGCCAAAGTATACTATATTTCTTGTCAAGTGAGTTACATGAAGCTCATTTTCAAAAAAATATGAACATATTCATTTTTATACAGATGCTTGAATTCAGTTTTTCCATTGGCACTTGATAAATTCTACTGGGTAATAATGTCTGTGAACAAATTTTCAGGAATCCTTACAAAGTAGGAGTTTAGTAGGCCACAAAGCCTATCATTGTTGCTTCATGTTTGGAATACGAAACCCCTTCGCACAGATTTCAGATACATAAACTCTAGTGAGTTGGAACTAACATAGATATTCATTATTTAACTTGCTCCAGCTTACTCTAACTTCAATTGCATGACATGCACTGCAAAGATATGGAGTCCTCTTCTACGTACAATATCAGACCTCCTACCTGTCCCTGCTGGCCTTAATTAACTTACAGTGACTTCTGGATATAAATTACATCCGCCTCAGCCTGGTCAAGTCCCGAACTACCACTTTGTATATAGCAAGAGCTTCCAGTCCCTCTTGACTTGAACATGTTCCCGAATACACAGCAACAAGCTCACTGAAAGTAGCAAACCAATTCAATCTTTTGATGATAGGTCAGTATCATTCTGATGTCCAGATCTTGGGAGACTTTAGCTTAACACCTACTACCAGTACTGAAAACATCAGCACCTTTGTGTACCCCGTTCATAGCCTTGACTTTGGCATCCATGTACCTTGTCAACTCTTCTAACTAAATGCAGCAGACATAGACTGCTTTGTCTTCTCTTAGTTCTGCTAGCCTACCAAACTTCCATAGGACAGCCATAGAGATAAGCAATTAATCTGGCACCAAGTCTTGTTCTGCCATTGCACAGAGTAAGCAGCAGCCCACCTTATGAATGCAACCTAAAATTCCCTGATTTCAGAGGCAAAAGATAGTTCTGATTACAGGTGCATCTCTCTGGCTCTGGTCTCCGACTCCCTGTTTGTTACATAGCAGCACATTTGGAAATCTCCATAGTCTCTATTTCTTGCACAGGTCTGATTCCCCCTCTTATGAATGAGTAAAACACAAATAGTGAAGTGCATCCATCTCTCGAATGTGTGACTGCATATACACATGAGACCCAAACCATGAAATCCGAAACAGAGACCAATAATTACAACACTTGGTTTTTTTTGTGAAGACTAGAACATGGATGTATGGCCATTTAAGCTGTCCCACAGTAGCCATAACCAGTCCTGTGCCTATGAAGCCGTTACTCGCTCCGATTGCTTCACCATAACCATCCCTTCTACAAACGTATACTGGACACCTATCACGACAAAAATGTTCGGAATTATCAACCTTCCCTCTGAAAAAGTCACAAAACTATTCCTCAGCTTCCCTTTGCTTTTTGCTATCAAAAGATGCTTTTTCCCTCCAAAAACGGTTTTTGAAACCAAAATTAGTCTCCCCTTCTCCTCTTTTAGTTGAGCAGGGATTTAAAAAAAAAACCTCCTCTTTGACAAGATAGTTTCTGTACACCCTTACAAGATTTAAGCACCAGCATTGATTTAGACTTTGAGGTTTATCTTTGAAGTCATGCATTGCCCCTTTGTCAGTCAGCTTTACAATGAGTAATCTGCGCATAAACTTCGACTTCGGCCTTGAAGATTGGATGGCAAAATACTCCCTCGGTGCTTCACTAGTGCTTTGCTTGCTTAAGCAGCTTTTGAGAGACTTCCTTCAACTCTATGTCATGGGAACTTTTGAACTTAGATGATCGCTTTCACAAACCTTCCTTTGATTCCATAATTCCCTGCACTTTTCTTAGAGATCATCATTGAAATTATCAACTTGATAATGTCCTTTGGTATCAGTTTTTCATATTTTTCTAAGACACACACATCATGCATCCAAACAAAATCATACACACACACTAACGGAATATATACATTGGATGCGGATCATCATAATGCATCTCACACACAATGAATCACACGCAGAAAATAGCACAAATGCACAACAAAAGAAATGGAGGTGTATACGACTCGGATGCGCAGCAGCACGACATCCATCCCCTCTAAACCTGCGCATGATCCGGATGTGCCAACTATCCAGGATCATTCAAATCCACAAACAGGTCGAGTCCATCTTCTGTTTCTAGTAGACCTGTTTCTCCATCAGCTTCATCATCCATATTCTCTACTTCTTCTACTTGACTTTCTTCTACCTGCTCTTCTTCTGTCAACGCTTCAAGTGCATATTCTTCATCTTCTCTTCTCTTGAAAATCTTGACTTGTTTTCCAGCAATGGGCACCCTCAATACTATTCCATCTGATTCAGCCAACTCATAGGTACCATTGTCAAAAACCTGTTTCACCTCATACGGTCCAAACCATCTTTGAACCATTTTTCTCATGCTACTATGCTGATTCTCTAGACTACTGTCGTAGACTAGAACCCAATCTCCTTCTTTTATGGCTCTAGGCCTCAAACGATGCCTTAAATCAAACCTGTCCTTGTTTCTGAGTCGGGCTGCCTTCAAACGATTAACTGCTAGCTGCACATCTTCTATCATTCTCTCTAGTTGACGAATCCGAAGAGCTAGAAGCTCTTCCCTTGATAAATTCTCATGCCACGGAAGAACACTCCAAGTGAGAGTACAAATTTCTGTAGGCATGACAGGTTTTTGCCCATACATCAACTCTGTAGGCATGTATCCAGTAGTCACACTATGTGTAGAGCGATCAGCCCACAATGCAAAAGGTAGTAATCTTGGCCAGTCCCCAATCCGACCTCTACAAGCTTTTGCCAATGCTTTAACTATCGGCGGATGTCCTCTTTCACTCTTGCCATTTCCCTCTGGATTATAGGCAGTAGTAAGAGCCAATTTAATCCCAAACTGTGAGAAAAATTCTCTAGCTTCATCTGCATCTAGCTCTCCACGATCAGCTGTAATCTTACCTATACATCCATACCTGCAAAATATTTCTTCCAACAAGAATTTACATACTGTAGTGGTGGTCTTTGTCTGCAAAGATCTGCCTTCAACATAGTTTGTAAGATCCTCCCTAGCCAAGACAAGATATCTCATCTGCCAAAGTCCCACTGGCAAAGTAACCAAGTCTACCACCCACTTATAATGCATACATAGTGGATAAGTCAGATGCAACTCATCACGATGTCGCACTAAAGAGTAAAGCTGGCAGTCCCTGCAAGTCTCCACAAAGTGAGAAACATCTTTATACATCCCTTTCCACCAGTATCTTTCTTTGATTTTCTCATAGGTAGCCCACACACCTCTATGTCCAGCCCATGAGCTCTCATGAAACTCTCGCATAATCTGTATCTGCATCGCTACATCACAAACTACTCTCAAGGGCAAGCCTCCTCTCTTCTTTGGATGCTTCCAAAGAAAACCATCTTTCAAGAAATACCCATAAGCCTTCCTTCTGATTTTCTTGAATTCATCATCTGTCCAATCAGCTCTTTGAGTCAATGAACTTAGATATTGTCCAATTTGCAGCCACTCGTCAACATAAAGTTCTTCAATAAAGGCTTCAACAGTAGATACATGACAATCATGAACAAGGACAGAAGCTGCAAACTCTGTCTCATCATCTTCTGCAAGCATTGACTCCTCATCCTCATATCTCGCTCTAGATAGCATGTCAGCAACTGGATTATCTTTCCCTGCTATGTGTCGAAATTCTGGATTCAATGATTTGATATAGGCAATCCACCAAAGCATCGCTATATCTGGAGTCGAGCAACTAGTAATCATGCCAAGCAAAGGCAAACAATCTATTTCCACAACAACTGAAGCTCCAATGAAATACCCTTTATCACACTTTAGTGCAGTAACTACTCCCCACAACTCTCTTTTGATTTTCGGATATCTCCTCTGTCGCTCATTAAGAACTTTAGCTCCAAAGTAGATTGCATATCTATTTCCATCAGCATCATCCTGTCCCACTGCCCAACCTATGCCAATAGGGCTAGTATCAACTGTCAACATGATCGGCCGTCCACACTGATAATCCGCCTTGTGAAGAGTAGGAGCAGACTGTAACAGCTTCTTGAGTTTACGCATGGCTTTCGAATGCTTCTCATCCCAATGAAATTTCTTCCCCTTTCGGAGCAACTGATAGAGAACATTTGCTATATGAGCAAAATGAGGAATCCAAATCATGTAAAATACACAAGCTCCCACAAATCTCCGCACCTCTGAAGTAGTCGAGCAATACTCTGCAATCCTGCTTATGGCATCCACCTTTGCAGGTGAAGGCTTCCTGCCATAATATCCAACCATATGCCCAACTATGATGACTTCATTAACACCAAAGACAGATTTCAACCCTGAAAGAGTCAAGTTTACCTCCTCTAATCGTGTCAATATTTTCTCACAAGCAACCAAGTGGTCAGCCACAAATTGTCTACATCCACGCAAATCAAGACTTTCATTCTTTTCTTCTGCACAACCCTTAATAGGCACATCATCTAGAAAAGGCATGGTATACTGCGGAATATAGTCTCATAGAACTCTATGCATAGCATTCATCATATGAGCAACTGAGTTTGTGGCACCTTGAGGCAAGGTACACATCCTCACAAGACCAATAGGTGTCCGCATAGTAGTAATATCTCTGCTTTCCAAGGCAAGCTGAAACTGATCATAACCTGAATACAAGTCACCTAGAGAATAGATGGCTCCTCCTGCAAAAGCCTCAGCAAATTCATCCACAACTGGACCTGTTCCCACATTCCTGATTGTCACTTTGTTCACGGGCTGCATATCCTGAATAAATCTCAAAGTACCATTCTTCTTTGGTACAGTAAACCACCTATTAGAATAGGGTGCAAAAGAGGGTTCCAAAATTCCCATCTTAATCTTCTCATTCAGCAACTCTATCAGCTTTGGCAAGTGTGCTTTAGGCACAGGTATAGGACGTATATTCCATGGTACATGAGGAACAGTGAAGACGACTATAGGTGCAACCAATTCGGGACTAATGCAGCCAATTTCATGTGGAAAGAAAGCAAATTCCTTACCATGACGTCCAAGCATCTCTCTAAAACATTCTTTTTCCACTAGAAGCAAGAAATCATCATTTCCAATCTTCAATTCTGCAAGAGTTTCAGCTGTAAATTTATGTCCAATATTTGCAGGATCTCTCAACATAGGCTGCTTCATAGCTTTTTCAATCTGCTCATCACTATCAGGAGGAAGCGGCCCTGCAACCGACTTAACCTTCTTATCAACTGTTTTATATTTTGTGTCAACCTTGGCATCATTCAAGCACTCTTTTCTTTGCTGCAATTTCTGCAAATTTTCAGTAACTCTCAACTCTGTTGGCTGAAAAATTTCAGCCCTTTGCTCTATGGACTGCATGGGTGCAGCCTGAAACTCTGTATGCTGAAAATTTTCAGCATTCAACTCTGTTGGATGGATTCAGCCCTCGGCTCTATGGACTGCATGGGTGCAGCCTCATACTCCATATGCTCAATTTTTCCAGCATTTAACTCTGTTGGCTGAATGATTTCAGCCCTCTACAACTCTGTTAGCTGATTAAGATCAGCCATAAATTTTGTTTGCTGAGTTTTCTCAGCCTCTAACTCTGTTTTCCGCATAAAACCAGAAATTTCCTGAAACATATCCAAGGTTTGTACAGGTATGATCTTTGAACCCTTACATACATCAGTTTTCAGCATTGCTCCCATCTCAAACAATGTATCTGCATAAGATATCCCTTCATACAATCCATCTACATGCTCTTCTGCTTGCAAAATACCTGCATTCTTCAACTCTTTCTCCTTATGTCCAATGTACTGCCTGGCAGCTCTAGGCAAATCTGAAATTTTCTAATAACTCACTGAACAAAAACCAACAAAATTATTGGAGAAAGTTTGGCTGCCAAGAGGCGAGATCTCCTCTTTTCTCCGCTCCGTACCACTGGCGTCTCGCAAGACAGGGGTACCTAATGAAAATCCAACTCCTTCGCAGGTAGTGGTGCCTCCCGCAAGGAGTCCCTGTTTCTCGGATGATTTACCCCAACAGTCATAAACTGAACAGCTCGCATACCATCTTTACTGCGTATACGCGCATAAGCTGACCCGTCATCCATCACTTTAGTTTCCATTCTTGCTTCTGTAATGAAAGGCTGTCCAAGAATAATCAGATAAGAGTAAGAATCCTGAACAAAGCAATGATAATCCTCTTCAACATTACCAATAGAAATTCTGATACTCGGACAAGCAGCATACATATCACCAGAAGTATTATTGGTGGCTCTCATGCGCCAGCCATGCTCTGCATCCATAGGCCACTTGCCACTCTCATAAACACCTCGAGCAATAAGATTAATCTCAGAACCATGATCGACTAAAGCGATCAAAGGAATTTGTTTCTCTCCAATCCTTACCACCGTCTCAGTGGTTGCTCTAGCCCAATGACTTCGTGAAAAATGGCTGCGAGGAATGAGAATAGGGGTATCATCATCTTCATACTGCATAGGCTGAACTATTTTCTCCAATTGCAGATTAACAGAAGCATTCTCAACCATCACTGCATTATCATGCTCTTCCCCAAGAGCTCCATGCCACAATCCCTGTAAAGCAGGTCCTTCCATCGCATATCATTTCCTCCGCAAAAGATCCTGCATCTGATCCTGTATTTCTCTTCTAGCAATCCCAAGAGCTTCTCCAACAGTAAAAGTAACTTCACTATTCAAAATTCTTTCATGAAAAATCTTACTCATATCCGTCTGCATATCAAGGTCTGACAAGAGCTTGAATCCTGGCTCCTTTCTTGGTTGCCTCTTTTCTTTCATCTGCTTGTCTCCCATAGGTTGTTCAGGACCTGATTGAGCTGGAGAACTTGACATAGGTGGAGCTATAACAGGTGGTGAAACAAAGTCACCCCCTCTAGTCTTTTTGGAGGTGTTGGGACCCTCCTCATCTCTTCTTCTCTTTTCCTCAACCATGGTATCTAAACCCTGTGTTTTAGCCATATAAGCAAAAATAGAATACCTGTCAACAGGAGAATCCCATCCCGTTTCTCCTCGGATGCTGGAGCCCACACAAGTCATAGTAGATGCCTGAACTTTCCCTCTTCTCGCTATCTCCAAGGCAGAGGACCATAAAGCAGAGTCTCCATCTGATTTCTGCTCAAGCTGGACTCCATAAGCTGAAGCATCTCCTCTAACACTCATATAAGCTGATCGCGCAGCCATATCATCAACAAGCTTCTTCATGCCTTCCTTACCAAAGTTCCTGTCAAGAGAAGCGCCAGTCTCTGTTAGCCATATCTTCCCATCTTGTCCCCAGAACACTACATTCTTCGTACGTGCTTCCTGAAAAGCATCACAATCTCTGCAGTGTTGGTGCTCTGTACTATCGCACCAAATACATCGTCTCCCTTTTCTTTGACGAGCTGGAAAAGCAGTCGCTGGAGCAGGTGCTACAGCAGGTACTGACATAAGTTGCTCTTTTAACTTACCAACTTCAGCTTTGACTGCTTCAATCGTCAAATCTGCCAAGCCTTTAATAACATCATCTATAGATAAGGGCACTGGAGCAGTAGGAACTGGTGGATTCACAGCAGGAGGAGTAGGTTTAGGCAAAGAAGTTGCAGTAGGGGTAGAAGAAGAAGTCTCCAAGGATTTTTCAGAAACTGATCCTGTATTACGATGCAATCGTACTCTCCTGCGCTGCTTCTTAACAAGAGCATTCACAGCATCAATGACATGTCTCCACTCGGTCTTTAAACCTGAATCAGTAGCTTGATCTTCCAAAAGATCATCCAACTTTTCCTGTAAATCAGCATCAGCAGCTTGTAAAAATAACTCCACTTTCTACATCTCCAAAGCTTGCTGCTCAGTTCCATCCAACTGATCATAGCGGCTCTCAAACTCTCGTAAAAGAGCGGTAACTGAAAGTCCCTTATTAGGCATAGAAACCCATGCTAAGAAATTCCTGTGATTCATAAGACCTGTATCCTCCAGGAAATATTCATCTTTTAATGCCTTCTTAAACTCTGCCCAACCTGCATGTGTTTCTTGAATTTCTGAAATTCGGACTTCAAGAGCGCGCACCACGATCCGCAAGAAGTAGTGGCTCCAAACATCTTGAGAAACCCCAAAAAACTTCACCTTTTCTTCATACAAATGCAAGTAAGTTGACACTTGCTGGCCATTAAACTGCTTCATCTCCTTTTGGACAGCTTTCAAGGCATCCATAGCATCACTATCATGTTTCGCCTGAGCTTGCTGCTGCATATAAATGGTAAATGACTGAAACAGGTTCTTCATGACATTATCATCTGTCATCTCTTCCTGCGAGTCTCCCATCTTGCTGAAAAGTGACGCAGCACTTTCACGTCGGGTTCACCAGAAATGTTGTAGAGTTCACGCAAGGGTTGCAGAACACGGGGTTCAAGATACAGCAATGGAAGAGACTAACAAGAAGAACATTGAATTGTTGATGCCAAAGTATACTATATTTCTTGTCAAGTGAGTTACATGAAGCTCATGTTCAAAAAAATTTGAAACATATTCAGTTTTACATACTGATGCTTGAATTCAGTTTTTCCATTGGCACTTGATAAATTCTGCTGGGTAATAATGTCTGTGAACAAATTTTCAGGAATCCTTACAAAGTAGGAGTTTAGTAGGCCACAAAGCCTATCATTGTTGCTTCATGTTTGGAATACGAAACCCCTTTGCACAGATTTTAGATACATAAACTCTAGTGAGTTGGAACTAACATAGATATTCATTATTTAACTTGCTCCAGCTTACTTTAACTTCAATTGCATGACATGCACTGCAAAGATATGGAGTCCTCTTCTGCATACAATATCAGACCTCCTACCTGTCCCTGCTGGCCTTAATTAACTTACAGTCACTTCTGGATATAAATTACATCTGCCTCAGCCTGGTCAAGTCCCGAACTACCACTTTGTATATAGCAAGAGCTTCCAATCCCTCTTGACTTGAACATGTTCCCGAATACACAGCAACAAGCTCACTGAAAGTAGCAAACCAACTCAATCTTTTGATGATAGGTCAGTATCATTCTGATGTCCAGATCTTGGGAGACTTTAGCTTAACACCTACTACCAGTACTGAAAACATCAGCACCTTTGTGTACCCCGTTCATAGCCTTGACTTTGGCATCCATGTACCTTGTCAACTCTTCTAACTAAATGCAACAGACATAGACTACTTTGTCTTCTCTTAGTTCTGCTAGCCTACCAAACTTCCATAGGACAACCATAGAGATAAGCAATTAATCTGGCACCAAGTCTTGTTCTGCCATTGCACAGAGTAAGCAGCAGCCCACCTTCTGAATGCAACCTAAAATTCCCTGATTTCAGAGGCAAAAGATAGTTCTGATTACAGGTGCATCTCTCTGGCTCTGGTCTCCAACTCCCCGTTTGTTACATAGCAGCACATCTGGAAATCTCCATAGTCTCTATTTCTTGCACAGGTCTGATTCCCCCTCTTATGAATGAGTAAAACACAAATAGTGAAGTGCATCCATCTCTCGAATGTGTGACTGCATATACACATGAGACCCAAACCATGAAATCCGAAACAAAGACCAATAATTACAACACTTGGTTTTTTTGTGAAGACTAGAACATGGATGTATGGCCATTTAAGCTGTCCCACAGTAGCCATAACTAGTCCTGTGCCTATGAAGCCGTTACTCGCTCCGATTGCTTCACCATAACCATCCCTTCTACAAACGTATACTGGACACCTATCACGACAAAAATGTTCGGAATTATCAACCTTCCCTCCGAAAAAGTCACAAAACTATTCCTCAGCTTCCCTTTGCTTTTTGCTATCAAAAGATGCTTTTTCCCTCCAAAAACGGTTTTTGAAACCAAATTAGTCTCCCCTTCTCCTCTTTTAGTTGAGCAGGGATTTTAAAAAAAACCTCCTCTTTGACAAGATAGTTTCTGTACACCCTTACAAGATTTAAGCACCAGCATTGATTTAGACTTTGAGGTTTATCTTTGAAGTCATGCATTGCCCCTTTGTCAGTCAGCTTTACAATGAGTAATCTACGCATAAACTTCGACTTCGGCCTTGAAGATTGGATGGCAAAATACTCCCTCGGTGCTTCACTAGTGCTTTGCTTGCTTAACCAGCTTTTGAGAGACTTCCTTCAACTCTATGTCATGGGAACTTTTGAACTTAGATGATCGCTTTCACAAACCTTCCTTTGATTCCATAATTCCCTGCACTTTTCTTAGAGATCATCATTGAAATTATCAGCTTGATAATGTCCTTTGGCATCAATTTTTCAAAATTTTCTAAGACACACACATCATGCATCCAAACAAAATCATACACACACACTAACAGAATATAAACATTGGATGCGGATTATCATAATGCATCTCACACACAATGAATCACACGCAGAAAATAACACAAATGCACAACAAAAGAAATGGAGGTGTATACGACTCGGATGCGCAGCAGCACGATATCGTGCAAAGGATAATTGTTGGAAATAGGTTGCATTGTTCGTCTTAAAGGCTTTAGAAAAATTAGCTCACGATGGAGGAATTTAGTCATTAATGTTTTCAATAAAACAAGCAAAATAAAGGCCGCATAAATGAAATTCTAGTAAATAGCTTTACGCAGTGCAATGAATTAAAATTGGATTAATGTCCATTGTTATAGAAGGAAATTAAAATAGTATACTTCGTTTAAGCATAGAAGTATAAACTGCATATTGCACTATTAACCCATATCCTCTTCGCAATGAGTCATCATGGAAAGTGCTAGGAATCCTTAGGAAAGTGCAAGGCAGGAAATGATTCTTACGATGCATAACTCTAGGAAATTATCATTTGTCAACTGCATAAATTATCAAGTAAAAGGTTGCTTGTTTAGCATGAATTTTGTTTGCAAAGTTATAAGAAGATTAGTTGGAATTAACCTAAACTGCCTTACCTTAAATCAATAAGTTAGGGTTGAAAAATCAATTTACGCGTAGACAACGAGTCATGTGGAAATGATAACGTAATTATATTCTAGAATTAAATAAATTAGCATAAACCAAAAACACCTAAACCGCGGAGTACTCATTTAGAATGAGTTAAATTCCAAGAAATTCACTAGAAAATTAATACGTGACCTAATCGTACGTATTGCTAAAACTGAAACACATATACCCTTAATACTTACCCACATTCACCAAATGTAGGGATAGTGAAACATATTTGGGAAATGATCTAGGGTTTGTCCTTAAGAATCTTACAAGATGAAACTTGGAACCCTAGGACTGACGACGTCAGTCCAATGTAATCCGGAACAGATTGTTTCGTAACTCCACTCGATGAGTAGAATAGTCTCATAGTTCGATGCGACACTTGCGCAACAAGTGCGGAGTCATATGATCTTCTGAATTGGATCACAAGGGAATGGCCAATTCTCGCAATGAGGTTGGTAGGTCCTTATGCAAGTTATCTTGCAAGAGGATGAATAATCATCCTAATTTAGTATCTTTCTTGAGTAAAGATAATTGCTCGGAGCAAAGGACAAACCAATAAATTGGTATAACATATGAATTTAAGGTATTGACCGAGTCATGTTAGTAGGGTACGCCCTAATCTAGGATATAGGAATCTTGCCAAGTCGCAAGTCATTCTAGATCGAGTGCTAAACGCATTCGAAAGGAAGGATTCATTCCTTAGCAGTTTGCCAACAAAAACGACCAATGGAAACGTTTGTGCTTGCTACAGATTTTAGAGCACTGTTTGGCTTTGTTTTGACCAATGAATTAAAAGATAAATGGATATCTATACTATAGGTTGAAGGCTTGAAGGGAGAGGCAATTTTAGTTACCCCCGACTGCCTGCCTGACCCTAACCAAGGGGGTTGTTAACCATGATGGGAAAGTCGACCGAATCCACTGCGAGAGGTCCCTCCGTTGAGCGCTACTTGGAGCAGGAGGACGCTTGGGTGCTAGAGGGGGCTCTGGTCGTAAATCCCTCGCCTTTCGGGCCCTGAACAAGAGGCTAATGTGACTCGGGATTGGATATCGAGGCCCGCATACTAGTCTATGGGCAGAAACTTGGATTAGTGATCCCTGTGGATTGCTGGATAGCCTTCGGGCAGATTGTGGATAAGCCTACGGGCTGGAATTTTTGTATTTCAAAGATAAATATGATAATCTATTAATAAGGAACTTGTTTGACATTGTTTTTCTATGTCAAGTGATATGATTACGTGAAAGAACCAGTGCCTAACGAGTTAATTAAAGAAGCTGATTGTTACATGTCCAACTAAATGTGTTAGGTAATTAAATAACTAAAACAACCCGAGGAAAGTGCAGAGGATGTGGCCATAGGTCCGTCCTACAAATGGGTGGTCCCGGTTGGTCGGGAACTTTTCTCAAATCATGATGGATAGCCAGAAGAATCGTCAAGAACACACACAACAAAATCATTGACCTAGAGTTATGATTGATTCTGATTTACGCTGTTTTGGGGGAACAGAATAGGACTATGCCTTATGGCAGAGAGGTTGAGCCTTGCATCCCTCTCATTTCCCATTCTCCTTGAACCAAGTGCAGCGTGAATCCGCTTGGGACCTTGCGTTTCTGCGTAAAGTAGTTCGCTTGGGTCTGACGCTAGTTGCCGTTAGGAAATGACCAATAAGGAAAAACCCTAATTCAGGTCGATCCTAAGTGGGAACAACCAAAATACTTTCGCTATGTGGCAGACGTGAAAAGCCCTAGATCACAAACCCCGTAACATTCCATGGGAGTGCCGAGCGGAGCTTTCTAGACATCCTTTCCGATGGACTGCTAGGACATGTCCTGAAGATACAAGTGGACACGTTACAACACTCATCCAATAGTTTCCAATTGGATTATGAAAATCCCAACTCTCGTGCATGTGAAGAATTGTGCATACACAATGAAATGTGTTCTCTCCAATGCACATTCTTCTAAGTTTATTACATATAGCCACAACATACATCATTCCATGTAGTGCAAAGAGTGCATCAACTCAACCCATGTCATGGAAGTAATTGTAAAAATTAGGATATGACTCTCGAGTGCAGTGTATTTGACAAGTGCAATGTGATGTGCTTGTGAACCAATGATGATGCAAAGAGTGTATCAACCCAACCCATGGTATGAAAGTAATTGTAAAAATCAAGAGACAACCCCTAAGTGTAGTGTATTTGACAAGTGCAATGTGATATTCTTGTGAATCAAAATCCCTGTGATGTACATAGATTTTGATAAGAAAATATACCTAATTTAGGTTGTCCAACATCCACAAAACAAAATCCTACTCCAATCTGTCCAAGAAAAACCAATCTCTACTAAGACTATCAAGTTTCCAAACACAAGA
This sequence comes from Lygodium microphyllum, assembly GCF_053477565.2. Classification (NCBI taxonomy): domain Eukaryota; kingdom Viridiplantae; phylum Streptophyta; class Polypodiopsida; order Schizaeales; family Lygodiaceae; genus Lygodium; species Lygodium microphyllum. The sequence continues at coordinate 116,699,536 of NC_141154.1, read as the reverse complement.
GATCTAAAATATGAAAAAAAAAATCCTACTCTAGACAAACACAAGAACATTTAGCTAAAACACAACAAAACAGACAATCATACAAATAACTAAACACAAAAATTCCTACTTACTTGGTATTTTAGTAGGGGTTTATTGATTTCATGAAAATGCTTGACATATTTAGTCCTCCCCCTACTTGATATTTTAGTAGGGGTTTATTGATTTCACGAAAACGCTTGACATATTTAGTCCTCCCCCTAGTTTGCAAGCATTTATGCACACCAATAGCCTTCATAGAGTGTTGCTACATCTATCATTCATTTAGTTTCCTCTCTTTTGTTTTGCTTTTTTATGTCTTGACTATTCTTCTAGTTTAATTGTCATCAATCTTGAAACATACTTTTTAAATATATATCCATAAACTCTTTGTTTATGTGCATTTCCATCTAAATCTTCTAATGCATATGTTCCTTTTTTATATGTTTTAATTACTCTAAATGGTCCGTCCCATTTAGTTTGGAATTTCTTTGAAAAGTATGATCCAATTTGTTGTTATATCTTAGAACCAAATCTTTTTTTAAATGTTTTTTTTAAATTTTGTGATTAAAAAATTGAATATTTTTTCTTGGATCCTTTCATAATAATCACATGCATCTTGCCTATTTAATTATGCTTCTTGTAATTCCAACAATCTCTCTTTGAAATAAATTTTATCCTCACCCTCATTCAATGTTTCAAACATCCTCAAAGCTGGTGGTTCCACTTCCATAGGCAATAAAGCTTCTCTTCCATAAACCATGTCAAATGGAGAAAATCCAGTAGTCTCCTTCGTGGCTAAATGATAACCCTATAAAGCACTTAGCAACTCAATATCCCATGTTTGAGAACGGACTTTAGTCATTTTTGACAACATTCTAATTAGCTCACCATTGAATCGTTTTTTCAAACCATTACATTGAGGATAATAAGGTGAAGCAAATTGCTTCAATATTTTTACTTTCTCACAAAGATAATCAATCAATTCTCCTTTGAACCTAAGCCCCTTATCGATTAAAATCTCTAAATGTGTCCCAAACTTGTAGCATATGTTCTCATATATAAATTTACCCACATCAATGGCTTTGATGTTTTTAACAGCTTTAGCTTTTGCCCAATGGAAAAGGTAATCAACTACAATTAAAGTATAAATCTTTCCTCTTGATGTGTGAGATAAAGGACCAATTGCATCGATTTTCATTTTTCAAAAATGTCTTTTTCTTATTTCTAGTTTTAGAATCTTCTTACTCAATCTTTAACATTCATGACATGATTTGCACCAATGATTTACATCTTTATGTAGACTTGACCGCACATATCCCTCAGTTAAAATTTTCTAAAGTGTGATTTTGTAGGAATAATGTCCTCCACATGCTCCCTCATGATTACTTTCAACAATATGATATATTTCCTCCTTCCTTGGCACTCTTCTCAGAATCACACCCACTTCTTTAGCATAAAGAATATCCTTTACTAACTTATACCTTCTTATCCTTCTCAAAAATCATTACTTTTTTCTTTAAAAACACTAAATTGTTATTCTCCAGTTAAAAGGAATTGTTCTTCCAATTCAAGTGTTTCTCTTTCTCTATACAAAGGCAAATCTACTTTCATAGCAAACACTTGACATATTGCAAATTGGGCAGCATTACGAGCTTCTTGAGTTTCTTCTTTGACTATGTGTTTCAAACTCCAAGCTTTCAAATGATGCACATCTCTTCAGATTTATTACACATTCTCTTAAGTCTTGGATTCTTGATTTGCCAGACTCCAATAATTTATGTTACTAAAAGTAAAGCATCACTTAATCCTCAATCTTCAAATTCCCATTCTTTGAAAAAGTGAGAGCTTCTTGCAAGGTTGCATATTCAACTTCATTGTTATTGGTTGCCTCAAGTTTAACATTTTTTTTTCTTATCAACTTTCATTGTGGATCATAAACTACAATTCCTAAAACAAACAATCACACAATTTAACAACTAAACACAAGAAGTCACACCTACTTGATATTTTACTAGGGGTTTCTTGATTTCACAAAAGTGCTAAACAATGCTTTCTCATAATGATTTCAATTGTAATGTGAGTAATCTTATTTCACACTTATACATACACTATTTATTTATTAATTAGACTTATTACATGCTAAATCATACACTATATTCTCTCAAATACTCTAATTTGATGCATACTCATTTTCCTATACTAATTGAAAGTAATACATATACTAACTTCACGTTAACCTATAATTTTTATTTATTAGATTAATTAGATATTGTAACATATTAAAAGATTAATCTCATTTTTCTCTCTTCTCTTTTTTAATACATGTTAGAAAACTTTTGTGACAAGGTAAAGCATGCTAGTTTTCTCTTAAACATAATCTTTATGGAAATCCATTGTATGCATAGTCATAAAGACACTTTTAATAGCTTAGAATAATTGCAATTTTTCTCAAAGAAATAATGTATGTACATATGATTTCCCTGATTATTTTAAGTTGTTGAGCATTCTATGGTTAAGTTCCAACCAATACGGCTTCCTTGAGGTGTGGAAACTCATCCAAGATAGATGCTAGGTGCCAAGAAGCTTCCTTTGTTGGTAGGCCTTGCCATTTGATTAGGTATTCATGGATGGAACGGGTGCGGAGTTGTTTTTCACGCTGCCCAATGACCGCTTCAGGAATATACTGGATAAGGCCCTCCTCATCTATGGGGGCTAGCTCCTCTACATGATCTTTGGGAGTCCCAATGAAAGGTTTCAATTGGCTCACATGGAAGACATTATGGATCTTAGTAGTGGGAGGGAGTTGGAGACGGTATGCCAATTCCCGAACCTTCTTAATGATTGTGTAGGGCCCATAGTAACGGTGTGCCAACTTGTTGCAATAACCATCCTTTAGTGTAGCATAACTGGACATGGGGACCTTGAGGAGTACCAATTCACCCTCTTGAAAGTCAAGGGGTCTTCTTTTTGCATCAGCATGGAGCTTCATGTGCTCTTGAGCCCTTTTGAGGTTTGCCTTGCATTGTTGAAGTAAAGCTTGCATGCGGTCCAACTCTTCTTTTCCAAGGGGATTGCGCTTTCCATCACGGTGGGAAGAGGCACCCGATAACCATACAATTCTTCGAAGGGAGAGACTCCAATGCTCGAATGAGTGGAGTTATTGTAAGAAAATTCAGCCAAGTGCAGCCATACATCCCAAGAATTCTGCACATCATGACAAAAATGTCGCAAGTAAGTTTCAAGCCACTTGTTGACTCGCTCGGTCTGCCTATCCATTTGGGGATGATAGGCTTTAAATGGAGCCAATTTGGTCCCCATGGAGCTGAAAATTGTCTGCCAAAACTGACTCATAAATTTGGTGTCCCGATCATGTACTATGACGTAAACTAAGATTTTTTAGGATGAAATGGGCTGCTTTAGTGAGTCAGTCAACTACCACATAGATGCTATCCCAACCCTTCTTGGTTGTAGGTAAACCAATGATGAAATGCATGGTAATGTGGGTCCATTTTCCTTTGGGGATAGGTAAGGGCTGCAACAATCCACCCGGTTTAAGAGTTCTATCTTTATTTTGTTAACAAGGCACACATCGAGACACAAAGTATTTAACATCTCGCCATAGGCCTTTCCAATGGAAGCTTTTTGAAATGCGGTCATATGTTTTGAAGACCCCTAAGTGGCCAGCAATCGGTGAAGAATGCATCTCTTCAAGGATCCTTTGGTGAAAGGAGAGGCATGGGGAATCACAATACGGCCCTGGATCCAAATGAGGCCGTTGTGGAGCTGATATTGAGAGTTTTCATCCATAACACCTTGCTGTAATTTCTAAAAAAAGAGGGTTGAATTCGGCATCAAGCAAGTAGGCCTCTTGGAGCTCTTCAATCCAATCATGGTGGAGTTCAATGATAGATGAAACCTTGCATGCCCACATGCGAGAGAGTGCATCAACCACTACATTGTCCTTGCCATGAGTGTGGTTAATCTCAAAGTCATAGTTTTGTAAGGTAGATACCCATCTATGTTGTTTGGGAGTGAGGTTGGGCTGAGTCAAGAAGTATTTGAGCATAGGCTGGTCACTTTTCACCTTAAGTAGTGGTGCCACTTTTTAATAGCATGAATGACTGCCAACATCTCTTGATCATAGACATGCAACTCTCTCTCTCTCATCCAATTTTCGTCTCTCAAATGCTATTACCCCGTGTTCTTGCAGCAAGACTGCACCAATACCACGTCCACTAGCATCACACTAGATGGTAAAATCCTTTGAAAAGTCATGGCATATGCGGATAGGGGCTCAAGTGAGCAAGTCTTTCAGCTGCTGAAAACTGTGATCAGCCAAATCATCCCATAAGAAAGCTTCTTTTTTCAACCTGTTGGTTAATGGTGCTGCAATTGTGGCATAATGGCAAATAAATCTCCGATAAAAGAAGGAGAGACCAAGAAAACCACTCAAGGAGGTAGTGGTAGTGGGGGTGGCCCAATCCCGGACACACTGCACTTTCTTAGGATCATCTTGGATGCCTTTTTCACTAACAATGTGTCCTAAGTACTCAACATTTGTTTACATGAAGACACACTTGCTTTCCTTAGAAAATAACCGGTGCTCTCTTAGTATATCAAAAATTTGTCTAACATGCTTCAAATGCTCATGTAGTGACTTGCTGTAAGTGAGTATATCATCAAAGAATACCAACACGAACTGAAAAAGCCATGGCTGCAATATTTTGTTCATTAGGCTTTGAAACGTGGCGGGTGCATTAGTGAGCCCAAATGGCATGACAAGGAAATGGTACAAGCCACGGTCAGTCCAAAAAACTGTTTTAACTTTATCACCCACTCTTATTCGGATTTGGTGGTAACCAGATCGCAAATCAATCTTGGTAAAGTAGCGTGCTCCCTTGAGCTCATCAAGCAAGTCATCAATTCAAGGGATGGGATATCTATTTTTGACGGTGATCTCATTGAGATCACGGTAGTCAATGCACAACCGGAAGGATTCGTCCTTTGTCTTAACCAATAGAACTAAGGAGGCATAAGGGGAAGAGCTAGGCCCTATGAATCCCATTTCAGTGATCTCCTTGACTTGCTTAGATACTTCCTCTCTCTCACATTTAGAGAGCCGATATAGGGGCTTATTGATGGGCTTGGCATGGGGCTCCAAGTCAATTGGGTGATCCACCGATCTCTGAGGAGGGAGAGTGATGGGGGGCTAAAATAGGTCCTCATATTCAGCCAAAAGTGCTTTTAGTGCTGCATTTTTCTTCCCCAAGGTGTGCTAGTCATCATTATCCTTATGCAAATGCAAGACAAAGATCTAGGAGCGTTTCTTGAATTCCTTTTTGAGTTGTCTTGCTGTTATAAGCTGAAAATCTGCAATTTCTTTGATGCCCTCCAAATGTACAAGCTGCCCATGCATTACAAACTCCATATACAGCTGAGAGAAGTCCATAGAGATTTTTCCCAACTGCTGAAGTCAATCACAACCCAAAACAACATCCACGTGGCCCATATCAAGGGTAATTAAGTCCACATTTGTTGTATAATTTTCGGCCAGCATAAGAGACACTTGTGTGCATACATGGGAGCTTACTTTCTCATTTGCATTGGCCACTTGAACCCTAAGAGGATACTTTAATTTAGTAGGAACACATGTCAAAAGGCCAAGAGTCGATTTATTCACAAAATTGTGTGTGCTGCCACTATCTATGAGAATGTATACATTCTTTCATCAATGTTGCCATGTGTCTGTAGGGTGTTTGGGCTCCTAGAGCTGGTCCATGCATCCATGGAGATTGAGCAAGCTGATATAGTGGTAAATGTGGGGTGCAAAGGGTCATTCCCAAGCATGTCATCCATGGGACAGCCACCGGGGTCAAAAGGGAACCCATCCGATGAGTCATAAAACTGATTGGTGTCAAGATCCTCTTCATATTCAGCATTTTTAGCAAGTGTCATCATGGGAGAGTTGTCATGCAAGTCCTCTTCCAACTTGTCACTATCTTCTAGCACATACATGCTATTAAACTTGACAATTGTGTTCTTAAAGGGGCATTTGGATGCATGATCAATCGTGTACTTATCCCCACATTTAAAGCACAAGCCTTTAGCCTTGCGATCCTTGACAACTTCGGGAGGAATGAATTTTTGACCGTTAGGACTGAAGCCATTCCATGTCTTATTTTCAACATACTTTGGATCACTTTTGGAGGGGGGTGCTGTCCCAAAACTGCCATATCTTCTTTCAGCATTAAAAATGGGGTAAGTGGGGATTTTGGGACTGCCAATCCTTGCATTGTTGCTATGATAATTACTAGCATATGGGGGTTGCCTGATAGGGTATCTTTGCTGTCCTACAATGGGCTGCATGCCCTCATTGCGACAGTATTTCAGACCATATCGTTCAGCCAATTCTATGGCTGCAAACAAGGTGGCTGGCTTTTGAGCCATTCATCAGCTGAAAGATGCACATCTAGCCCATAAATGTATTTATGCAATTTGGCCTCATAATTGACTGCCTCAACATACATGGATAGGTTCATAAATTGGTTGGTATACTCCCTCACGGTGAGATTTCACTAATCAAACTGATACCATTGCCTAGCCAAGCGTTCTTTTTCTACCGGGAAGACAAAAACTTGAATCATATGCATCTTGATCTCTTCCCAATCATGAAATTTCTGATTTTCTCTTTGAACAAATCTCCACCATGTGTGGGCAAAACCTTCCAAATGAAGGGAGGCAAAAATATTCTTTGCCTCATCGGTACGAGGGTAAATGAGAAAATAGGCTTCCAATTTAGAGGTCCATTCCTCTAATTTAGCTGGGAGAGGACTGTCCATTAAACTTAGTAAACACAATCTTGTCACACAGCTCATTTGAGCCTTGCTGTCCATGAATGCCATGTGCTACATGCTGCCCATACATGCCTTGCTATCCAAACCCTGGCTGTCCAAAATTTCCATGGGGGCCATGCTGCCCATGCATTACATGAGGACCAAATTGCACATTAGGACCTTGCTGTCCAAAATGACCATGCTGCCCAAAACTACCATGTGCATGCTGCCCATTGCCATGTGCATGTTGCCCATTGCTATGTGCATGCTGCCCATTGCCATGTGCATGCTGCCCATGTACCCCTTGCATTCCATGCTTCCCAAGATTTGCATTAGGCCCTTGTTGCTGGCCATTCCCATGAGTGTGCATATAGCTTCTGTTACGAGGGAGTTGTGGTCCCATGGATGGGCTTGAAGGATTCATAATGGGGGAGGGAAGGAGGGGTTCATCATGTCAAGTGGAGGGCTCACCCATCTCATAAGTGCTATGGGGAATGCCATGGGTACCATCAAAACCTTGAGGGCTATGCCCAGTCTCCAAGGGGGGAGGGCAGTTAGCCTCAGGGGGAGGGACATACTCCTTGGGTCGATCCAAGGGGGTGCAATGGCGCAGATGAGGGCACTCATGCGCTCTATGAGTAAGTCCATCTTGGCCATCATCTAGGAATGACAGTGATCTTGGCAGGTTTCTATCTCCCTATGGCGTTGATCAATCTGTCGATGTCATTCAGCATGATGGGTCTCATGTTGGCATAGAGTTTGGTTGAGCATAGACAAGCGGTCCTCTCGGGGGCACCCTCTTCAAAAATGTCTTCACGATCCTCTTGGGCCGAGCTAGGATTGTTCATTGAGGCACGGGAGTCCCTTATTTCACGCTGGAAGTCCTCCTGGGCCTTTGCTTTACCCTTGTGGTCTTCCATCCCAAGTGCAGTCCACCAGACCCCTTGTTACAGAAATGGCAATATATTGGGCTAGGGAGCTTTGATTGCCAAAACTTTTGATCCAAATTAAAGCTCTCAATCCCCTCTATGAGGCTATGCAAAAATATCTCTGACAATAAGTGATCAGGGCTTTGCTGTAATCACTTTTTGTGGGCTGACTATGTAGGATTGCTGCCTGTCCCCCAGTATCTCTAAGCACAAAATTGAGCTTATCTCCCAAACCGGGGCAAAATGGAAAGTTTTTTGGTTCAGATCGAAGGGGGGAATGCCCTCTTCTAATTGAGCTAGGGGGCCCGCACTCAATCACACAAGAAGGCTTTGTTGTAATTGACTTTTGTGGGTGGTGTGTGTAGGACTGTTGCCTGTCCCATAGTACCTCTGAGCACAAAATTAAGCGTATCTCCCAAACCGTAGGGAGGAATGTAAAGATTTTTCATTTAGATCAAAGGGGGGGATGCCCTCTTCAAATTGAGCTATAGGGCTTGCACTCAGTCACACAAGAAGGCTTTGTTGTAATCGACTTTTGCGGGCTAACTATGTAGGACCGGCTGTCTACAATACCTTGCAAGGACTGCCTCAAGGAGCATACCTTATCCCAATGGTCAGGTGCTTATTCCAAGACATCCAGGGCCTCAATGGTGGTTCTCAATGCCACATAGATCCATACATCATTTGCACTCTTGCATGCATCCACCATACATTTCCAAGTGATACATGACATTACCAATGCATGTAGAGGGTTGTAGACTCAAATGATCAGGGCTCGGGCTATTCCATCAAGTGTACTTGCACCTACAAGAATCTTTGGGCTCTGGATTAGTGGGAGGTGGGCAAAGTTCCCCTTGGACTAGGTTGTGCACCCCTTCAGGGTCTTTGATGGCAAGGGGGGGTCACCCCTCTTTTGTCTTGCCACCTCGCCTGGCATCGGGCTTTTCCTCAACCTTATTATTAAGCAACCAGCATGATATGCATTTACAAATTGAGGATTGGGCCTTTCATGATATGCATGATCAATAAGGAAATGGGATTGGGAAAGGGGTTACCTCTGCAATTCAGTGACTCACTAATGGCATGACTTACCCTTCTTACATTTTTTTTTTCAATCGGAATCAAACAAGAGTACGGTTAAGGATTAGAGTAAAATCTTAATCAATGGGAAAGAAATTGAAAGATTATCCAGCTATGCACGCATTCCCAGGGTGTTCTCAACCCAAGAATTTCTTCCATCTCTCTCATCAAGTGGCTGAGCTCAACAATTGGATGTAAAAGAGAGAGGAAGAAATGATTGACATACCTTGTTCAAGCCAAGGGAAGAGTTATTGGCTGTCTCCTTCAAGAGCTTTGTGGTTGCCCATCTTCTTATTGCTCGTGGTTGTATGGGGGCCTTCAATGTTGTATATCTTCACTTGTTGAAGCTTGTGGCTACTCCCAAGGCTCTCGGGGTGAGAAAATTGAAGGGAATTTAGTGTGCCCTGAGCTAGGCTGAAGGTTTCATGGCTGCCATGGCTACTGCCCATAGTAGGGTTTAAGGTATTATCAAGAACTGATGGGGGGGTCAATACCCGTGCTCAAGCTTGCCAAGGAGTGTGCCAAGGCTGAAGGATGAAGCAAGGAGGGTTGGGACTAAGCTAGACCAGGAGGAGTGAGCTAGTAAGCTCAGGGAAAAATGCACCGCGTTTCTTGGGATGCTCCCTAGAGGCTCCAAACAAGACAAGTAGGGCTCAAGGCTGCTCTAGATACTGAGCAAGGTGAGGGGGAAATCTATGGGAAAAGAAAAGGATCAAGAACAAAGATCTGATACCACTTTTAAAGAATGAGACCTAACTGTCCTAACTAAGGGAGAGAAGAGAGAGAAGGACTTCATGAGAAGAGGAAGATGAGAGAGAAAGGTAGGGAGAAGAGAGAGAAAGAGAGGAAAGGGAGGAAGGAGAAGAAGAAGCCATGAAAGCTTGTGAAGGTGAAAAGAGAGATTCTTGATAATTCTGTGATGCCTCAAAATACCCTCTTATGCCTTATATACTGTCAGTGTAACTGGTATGTTCCCATGCCATGTTCCTGTGATCCCGCTCAGTACAAACCCTAATGTGGCATAAAATGTGTTGTGATGTGCCTCCAGTTGGTTATTAGACTCATTGATAATGCAAAGGAATTGCGACTCTTTTGAAAACTACTTCATATCTACCTCTTAGGATTCTCAAATACCTCCACTTGCCTTGCAATGGGATAATGTGCTATACCTCAAACTAAAACAGTTCTAAGCAATTGTAGTTGTATATCTTTGGGATTAGGGTACTAGTGAGAAGGCTTTGATAACATGATGGATTTCAAAAAGAAATGTTTATTCCCTTTTTTTTTCACGGAAGTCAATTCTATGGACAAGATGGACATGTACAACATTATTTTACCTTTTAAAATGTCCACAAAGGGTCCTGGTTTAGGGTCTTGATTTGGTGAATAGAATCTACTCCTCTGAAGGGAAGGATCTTTGCAAAGCTTGGGTGCATTTTGATTTCATCCATAGGATTGAAGGATGGACTAAAATGTCGTGCTCCGTATTTGACCCAAGGTATTTCATTTTGAAGTTCATGAATTTTATTCCATGTCCCTTTTTCTAATTGTGAAATTGGTATCACTTTAGTTTGAAGGGCTTAATGATGATCACCATACGTGATACAAAGAAGGAAGATGCAAATACCCAAATCCATTTTTGGAAGTGCTTGAATAATGTCATCTAGTAGAATTTGCTAGATTTATGGTGAACAAGTAAGGGCCAATCGTTCCACCCACCAGAAGAGTATTAAATGATGGTCCTAATAATATACTAGAAAGAGAATCGTACTTATTTCATTGGAAAAAATTTCTACTAAAACATTCCAAAAAGCTATTCCCTCCTAGCCTAACAAATGAGCACCTTACATATGCAAAAAATGGTGGCTATTTTAAATACATGAGATAGCAAAATATAATATATTGCATTTAGCACAATGGTGACATTTGCATAAACTACTAATGGGTGTATTTCACAACCTTTTATTTTTCCATATGATCCTCCTCTTCCAATCATGCAAGGTGTACATAGCTTTTGGATGTGTAGTCTAAGCCGTATATAGGAACCAATGTTTATAAAGGCTTGTATATTTCTACCAAAGAAGAGAGATCTACTTTTCCCTTAGGAAATTCCTTTCTGTAAGTAATCCTCTTTGGGAAAATTTATCTACAATAATTCTAGCATTGGGCTTGGATAGATTCAGAGGTGAGCCACATGACATTAAAAAACCTTGGAGTGGCATATAAGAGCCTCGTCATATTTAAGAAAATGATGCCAATAATACAAGAAAGTCAACATGAGAACAAGGGGATATGAGGACACATTGTGTATAAAAATTCAAGGTTATCAATCACTTGGAGCCAAAATCTTTGAAAATGAAAGAAGGAGGTGGAGGCAAGCTTGGACAGACATGTCTTTGAGTATTTTTAAGGAAATACTCTAATAACTCTCCCATGTGGTGCATACATCCAATTCTCTTTCTCTTCTCTCTTATATTTTCTAAATTTTATGCATCTCACTTTTCTTAGCATATATTAAATTAACTATGACACTCCTCCTTTTTTAATATTTGGAGCTTCATGAATGGTGCATGCATGGAAAAAGCTTTGGGGCACCAAAATAAAAGAAGGCAACAATATATTTGTGCATGAAGGGATTTGTAACAAAGGCTAGATCTACAATGACAGAGATTTGAGACTCTTCTCAATTATTATTCAAAGTCTTTTCCTCCATGAATCTCTCTTCAAAATAAGATTTATATCCTTTTGAAGAATTGAGCATATTGTAAGAATTGTATATATTTCAAAACCTTGTTAAATTACCTATCCCATATTATAAAATATTACATTATACTAATAATGCACATGCACAACTCTCCCTCATATTTTTTAACTTTTGTAGTTAATCTTTCTTTTTTTAAAATTTTCTATGGAAAACTTGCCTATGAAGACTTATGCACACAAGACAACAAAATGTATTATGAAGGGAGACTTCCTGCAATGTCTTACATCACTAGGTATATCATCCCATTTGGGGCTCTAATTAATCAAGATTATACTTGATATACTTCACCCTACCACCATTCTCACTACCTCTATTCTCTTCCTCTCCTTCACTATTCCCCCATCTCTCTCCACTCCACCATCCTCCTTCCCCACTTCATCACACATACCATCTCCCTCTTCCTCACCCCCCATCCATCTTTCAACTCCATCACCCTCCTTATCTCTCACTTCATCATACCCTCACCCTCTCCTACTCTTGCTCTCATCCTCTCTTATTCTCAATCTCTCCATTATCTTGTTCCTTTCAATTCCACTACCCAAACCCCTTCGCACCATTATCCTCTCCACCGCTTCTTTCTCTTTCTCTTCCTATATTATCACCATATTATCCCTCCACTTATATGTGCCTATAATCCTCATCATTTTTTATTGGGATGTATTATTTTTAACTCTAAATATTAGCGTATTCAATTATTTGCTTTATATTGTACCACACCTCTCTTTCCCTTTTACATTATCATCTCTCTACTCATATGTGTAAAAAGTGCCATAGTCTACTTCCAATTTGGCTATATGGTGTCTCTTTTGCATCCCTTAATATGAGGAGATTGATCCCATTTGTGTAGAGGTAACAAGTGCTCATTCTCTCCCTCATTAATTGGTGCTCTTGTTGAGGACATTCTACTAGAACTGTTTAGTTTCTCTTTGAGATGTGAAAGTTTATATTTGATTTCTAAGTTTTTATCAAAGTTAAAAAATAGTAGTACAAGAAATCAACCATTTAGAGAGAATATGCCATTTGTGCATTCTCGTTTTCAATCAATTCACATTAGCTTTAGTAGAAAAATCCATTTCCAACAATGTATAGCTCTCATGTTTGGACCACAAAGACTAGCTGGGATTAATGTTTCAATGGAACTATTTATCCTTCCCATCATCAACTATCAAAATTTGTTTGATGTCATGATCTTCATATTGCAATAGAACACTTTGTAAGAATATAATATTTATTTAAATTCTTCATCATTTCCCACTTTGAACAACAATAACCTTGTAATCATGTCATTCCCAAGTTTCTTTGGTCATCCAAGGGAGAATGCTGTAGATTTCATGCATAGCTTGAAAATGGCTTTCCTTGTCTCAGGAAGGGATGATAAGGCCACAAAGCTTCATGGTACCTACCAAAGGTTCTTAAAGAAGAAGCAAGTGTTTGGTATCATGGCCTAGGTGATGAAACTAAAGTCACATAGAAGACCCTCAAGAATGCATTTCTTCTCCAAAATAGCATAGGTGATAGTCTTGAAGATTTGTGGAGATAGCTCTCAAAACTATGCCAATGTTCTCTTGAAGATTATGCTAATTATAAATCTAAGTTTGTGAACATCTGGGCAAGATGGTCTAGTACCCTACCCAATGGAGACATAGCTCCCGATTTTCTTAAGAAAGAAAGATTTATGGGTGTTCTTTTCTCTCTTCTCCAATAAAAGGTCAAAAGAAAAATTCTTAGTACATTTGAAGAGACAATGGAAGTGGCAAGAGCTAAGGATCGAAAATTAACATTCCAAGCCCAAGTTTCAAAGGTGAAGTACTTGTAATCACAATCCATATCTTCCCAACACGTGGTTATTAAACCACCACCACCACTTAGTATTCTTACAAATTCTCACATGTGGAATCATAATCAAGAACTATTAGAAAGGATAACTAGTCAACTAGATAATCTTTCAATCAATTTGGTGTAGGGTGTTAGGGTTCCACAACAACAACCTCTAGCAGTAGTAAGCTGGTTGTGGAAACGGTCGACAAGGGAATATTTTTACTACAATTTTGGTGAAGAGGGGCATGATATGTATTTTTGCCCTTATCTAAGAAGAACCATAGGAGATGCCCAACCTAAACCATGCCAACAACAAGTAACACCTCCTAGAGAAAGATCTTCTACTCCTATTTCACCCCTTCTACAAACCCCAACATTGCTATGAATTCCAACCTCTGGCAACACCCCAACCACCAAGTATAATTTTCCCCTTGCCAGAAGATCATATTGTGAACATCATTTGTTTGGAGAAAAAATACACAAAAAATGGAAAATGATAGAGGTGGATACCATACTAATCAAGAAAGCTCAAATTGATGAATCTCAAAATTTGTACCATGGCAAGACTGAGACTGGAGATGAGAAAGTCACTTCAAAATAGAGCAAGAAGATAAAGAAGAGGTCATATCACCCTCAACATAAGATAGGGATCAAAGATTATCCATTAGGAGAGGAAGTTGAACCCAATAGGTTGATTAAGGATGTGAGTTCAGAAGGACCAAGACTCACATGGCCACAACTATTATGTCCTACTTTTAAAGAAAAAATGAAAAATAATTTTTTTGTTAACTCTATTGGTGTGATAAAACATGTGAAGATTACAATATGTGGTATTCAAGTGAAAGTGGATATGTATGTGTTTCCATTCAAAGGGGAGGGCTATCCAGTTATATTAGGAGGTCCTTGGCTCATTGCTATGAAAGTAAGGCAAGATTGGGAGTTTGGTACACTCATGTTGTGACCGCAAGGAAGGGCCAGGAGAGAAGAACAAGCGATTGTGTACAATCTTAGGGAATGGAGATGAGAGTATAGAGTTGGAGACTTTAGAAGATGAGCAGAGCTCAGAGGAATATTCCTTATCCAGAGATCAAGAGACTTTTGAAGAAAAAGATAGTAGCTCATTAGAAGTTATGGGAGTTGTCCTAAAGGAACTAGCTAATGGAGGCAATTCAATCACCTAGGTGGGATCAAGTGATGAGGAGCTATAAAAGATGTTGGCCAAGGATCATAGTACAAAGGAGAAGGAGGATTACATAGAAATGTTGAGAAAACCCAACATTTAACCACATTAACTTGAAGCCCAATAGTAGACATGTAATACAAAAGTTATGGTAGTTGGGGGTCATGCAACAAAATTCTCTCCTAGCAAAAGTAAAAAGGCTCTTAAAGGCAGGTTTTATCTATCTTGTGGAGGATTCTAGATGGGCTTCAATAGTTGTGGTAACACCTAAGAAAAATGGAAAGTGGAGGGTTTGTGTGGACTATAAGTCACTTAATGTAGTGATAAAGAGGGGTCATTTTCCTTTTCCATTTCAAGATGAGATTCTCAACCAGGTAGCTAGTCATGAAAGATACACCATTTATAATGGATTCTAAGGCTATTTTCAAATTTGAATTTCTCAAGAAGATAAGAGAAAGACTCCATTCATCACTTCTTGTTGGGGATGTTTTACATAAAGGGTCATGCCTTTTGGCCTAACCAATGCTCCTATTATCTTTCAGCTTTTCATGAAATTTGTCTTCTAGCCTTTCTTTGGTAAGTCAATCAGGGTGTTTATTGATAAATTTTTTATCTACCGTTCTCATTATCTCCACTTGACTAGAGTGGATGAAGGAATAAGTAGATGAGCACAAATGGGTGGGCAACTAAACATAGATAAATGTTGCATTGGGAAAAGAAAGGTGGTCTTGTTAGGCCATGTGGTGTTAGGAAATGGGATTGAAGCTAACCCGGAGAAGGCTCGTGCTCTCTTGACACTATGGGATCCTACCTCAATTAAGGACCTAACTTCATTCATCTAGAAGGTTAGGTACTTGAGTCGATTGACTCCATTCATCACTTCTTGTTGGGGATGTTTTACATAAAGGATCATGCCTTTTGGCCTAACCAATGCTCCTATTATCTTTCAGCTTTTCATGAAATTTGTCTTCTAGCCTCTCTTTGGTAAGTCAATCAGGGTGTTTATTGATAAATTTTTTATCTACCGTTCTCATTATCTCCACTTGACTAGAGTGGATGAAGGAATAAGTAGATGAGCACAAATGGGTGGGCAACTAAACATAGATAAATGTTGCATTGGGAAAAGAAAGGTGGTCTTGTTAGGCCATGTGGTGTTAGGAAATGGGATTGAAGCTAACCCGGAGAAGGCACGTGCTCTCTTGACACTATGGGATCCTACCTCAATTAAGGACCTAACTTCATTCATCTAGAAGGTTAGGTACTTGAGTCGATTTATTAATCTATTAGCACAGTTGGTCTTGTCCTTGCAGAGCAACTTACTAATGCAGAAATACTTGCTTGGAGTGAAGAGAGTGAACAACAGTTATAAAAAATAAAAGAGATCCTAGCATCTCTTTCCATTATCCTACCACCATGTTGAGACCAATATTTTTATGTGAATACTAGTGTGGGATTAGAGTCTCTGGGAGTAGTACTACTATAAAAGAATCCAAGGACATCATTCATAAGGCATGTCTACTTTGCTAGTAGAGTGATGAAACCAACGGAGAAGAACTACACTCCTATTGAGTAGATGATTTTAGCTCTTATGTTTAGTGTGAAGAAGTTACTCTCATATCTTTTATCAAGGCACTTAATTGTTATCACCATAGAGAAAACCTTACCCTATGTGCTACAACACATGGATGCTAGCTAGGATTTCTAAATGGATGATTTAGTTGCAAGAATTTGACTTTACAGTAATTGTGGAAGATTCAACTCAAGCGTGCCTTGCCAATGTGCTAACTCAAAGATATCACTAGAAGAAGGTAAAAAAACCAACAACAACCTCATCCTACCCAAGGTACTAGATGACACCTTTGCACTCTACTTTGATGGGACATATAAGAGAAAGAAACGACAAGTATAGTGGTTTTTAACCCTATGGGAGACAAGGTAATGGAAAGAGGAGTTTCCCTCCAAGGGGTGAAATCAAACAATCAAACAGAGTAGTATGTAACTCTTTCTAAGGAGCTAGAATGGTGTCTAGATAATGGGAGTCATAGATTGAATGTTTTTAGTGATTCTTGTTGGGGGTAAAGGTGCCTCTACCTAGCTGCCCGTGTATGACTACACTGACAATACCCACCACTGCACATTGCAAGTGGTGGCCACATGTCACAATCTCTTTATTCTTATTCTTTTAGTGATAGTTTGAATAAAGGAAGGCTCGGACACACATTGTGACTGTTGGAGTTCCCATTTGTGTCTCTCTCTCTTCTTGCTCTTGCTCTCTGCCATAGCTCACTTCTAAGCAAGCTTCGATCATTCTCACCTTTCAACTAGTATCAGAGCTTTGAATTAGAGCTTGATCATGGACCTTGGCCCGGCAATACTTCAGTCTGAGTTGAAGACCTAGAGCTTGGAGCTTCAATGCCAACCATGGCTTCTCCCTCCCGAGGTAAGATTTCATCTCCCGCCTCTCCCCGGCCCTCATAGGCTCTTTCGAGGTGTTCCTTGGCCTCATTGGGCCCCTTGTATGCCCCCATTTGCCCCCTTATCCTCAGCATAACCAGTAGGCTCCACAGTCAGCTTATGTTTTTTTTGTGCTTGTTTCAAAATCTGGCTTAAAAATCCCATTTTTTCTCATATCTCGGGCATCCTGAACCCGATTTGGGCAAGATAAGAGTCTAACTTGGGATTTTGGCACGCTCTGGATGCGATGGCGATGTTAGATTTGCCAAATTCTAATCACAGCATTTTTTGCAACAAATCTGAGTTAATTTATAGCAAGAAAATGTCATGCTCTTAGCTTATGTGATGCTCCCAAGGCTTGATATTTGATGCCCAGGTACTTTGAGGATGTTTGCCCAATTTTTTGAGATGCTTAGGGACTTGGTTTGAGCCTCCATAGCTTAATTTATACAGGGGTTTACTGCTGTACATTGTTTGGGTAGCAAGGTTTTATTAAGGATGGCTTATGCATAATGCTCTTTGTTTACATTAGGGTGTCCTGTTGGATGTGTTGATGCTTGGTCATCATGGTTTATGTGCGGATATGCTATTTGAGAGCTATTGAGCCTTGATTTGGATGCAGACACTTTATTGTTGGTTTGGATTTATGCTATCTTGGTTGACATGTTATTTTACCTCCAGTTTGGTTATGCCTATTGGTTTCGGGCTATGTCTTTGGGATATGCAATGAAGTATTGACCTTTGGGGTACAACATCGAGGTTGTCTTTGGTTTCGGATCATCATTTGAGCTTGAGCTTGGCTTTGGAATGCATTTGATGCTCCATCTTGGATGTACATATGGCATGGCATGTATGTTACCTATGTCTAACCGGCCTTGACATGCTTGGCCTATGCCACTACTACATGCTACTTACATTGTTTGGAGCCGATTGCTACTAGTGCCTTGTTTTGGATTGCATCTGGCTTGTGGAAACTTACTTGGGATATTTCTTGGCTTGCCAGAGTTGTATTTGGGATACAATTGATGTCTATGGATTCTCTATTTGGAGGCTACAGAGCCTATATGCTCATGATGTCTTATTGATGTCTGGTTTTGGATCTTTCATCATCATTGGTGCTCTCATATTCCTTTCTTGAGCTTCTTGGTTTGATCCATACCTCTTTTGTGCTAGTGGGAGCATTGTTGGATGTTTGAGAGACATTGAGCAGCTGGTTTATGCTATTGAGCTTTGCATCTTCTGAGACTGAGATCTTCTTCACTTAGATGTTGCATGGTTGATATGCCGTGGTCCATATTCATGTACTTGGGCTGATGTAGGCTTCACACTCCCTGATCATACACCTCTTTGTGTCAGTTCTTGCTAGTGTTGTGTACACTTTGCCCTATTAAACAGGGGGTGTGTCGGCTTACTAACGGATTTGTTTGACATGTTAGGTGTTTGCTCAATGTTCATATGACTGTCATATGTTGATTTATGCACGCTTGATGTTGGTTACGCTTTGACAGTCTGTGGTTGACTTGGTGCATTGATTTTGCCTACAGTTTGTTCTCATTGTACTTAGTTGTAATTTATTACAACAAAAAGTTATGTATGGACTGATGTGGAATTTTCATACAGAATCATCTTGATTTTATGTACTTTTGATGGTACTTGGTGGGCAGCATCATTAGCTATCTGTTCATGTTCATTTTGCCTTGATTTTGGTGGTATTTTGGCTGTCTATAATAGAAAACAACAAGCAGCTTTGAGCTGTCTACACTATTTTGGATTGCATTATGGGTTCTTCTTCCACCGACAGTGCTATCTTCAACATCATTAAGCTTGATGATACAAATTATGCCTATTGGAAAAGCCAAGTTTGGCAGGTATTGGTGCAGAAATCGCAGATAAAGCCACTAAGGATGCATGGCGAGCAACCTGAAACTATGACTAATGACGAATGGGATGAGCTTCATGAGTTATGCAAGTCCACCCTCATCTTGTCTCTCACCGAACAAGTGCATTACAATGTGGTTGAGGAAGCACAGAGTGCTTGGCAGCTTTGGAATAAAATTAAAAACCTCTATGATAAGAAAAGTCCAGCAAGTTAGATGTATTGGTTGAAGCAGCTTATGGACTTGTGCATGAAGGAGAATATGACAATGTTTGCTCATTTGAGCCAGTTCCATGCTATTCTCAAGAACTTGACTTCACAGGGTATTATCTTTAATGATGAGGTTACTCCTTTTTTTTTGCTTAAGACTCTAAGTGAGTCATGGGATGCATTTTGCACTACCTTATGTGCTTTGGCTACTATTTTGAACTTGCCTAATGTAAAGAGTGCTCTTTTGCAGGAAGAGATTAACTGTAAGGACTTGGATGCCTCTCGTGTGTCACATGCTTTGACTGTTAGAGGCAGAGATGGTAATGGCAAGAATGACTGTGGGAATGGCCGTGGCAAAGACTCGTAGATGTCTAGGTTTAAGTTGCATGGTAAGTCGCGTAGCAAGTCTCGTGGGAGAAATGCTAATGTGACATGTCATCATTGTGGCAATAAGGGTCATATACGACCACAGTGTCATGAGTTGCACAATGAGAAGCGCAAAGAGAAGGGGAAAGACAAAGTACATGAAAAGTCCTTTGATCATAGCATTATGCCTGCAAAATCTAGTGTGAAAATCGAGGAGATAAATGCCGTGCAGACTGATGACTTCGATGGGGAGTACATACTTGGAACTAGTTCTTATGATGCTACATCATTGACCGATATGCACTTATGTATGCGTAGTGCTAGATTTTGGATTCTGATGCTTCATTTCATGTTACACCATGACGTGAGTGGTTCCACTCCTACCGCACTATCTCTGGTTTAATTCGCTTGGGTGATGACAGGTCACTTGCTATTGTTGGCATTGGGGATGTACGATTGCAATTCTCTACTAGCAGTACTTTTTTGTTACAGGATGTATGTCATGTACATGGGCTTACACACAGTCTTATGTCTGCACGACAGCTTCATGATGTTGGATTTCATTTTTCATTTGGGGATTCTACCTGGAAGATCACCCATAGCAAAGTTATGCTTGCTAGAGGTGCTAAAGCTAGCAGTCTCTATCCTCTTGTAGTTGATGGGTCCTCTATTGACCATGTTTTCTCAGTGGGTTCCATCCACATGTATCTCTTTGGCATGCCCATTTGAGCCATATGTCCTTGAAGGGAATGAAAATGCTTTCTGGTTTTTGTAGTACTTACCGCCCCTTGACTATGCATGTTTTGATTCATGTGAGCATTGTCTTTATGGTAGATAGACTAGGAATATGCATAAGAAGTCTGGTAGGAAATGCATGAGTGAGCCCTTGGCATTGGTACATTCGGATGTCTGTGGACCCATGCCTGTTCAATCTATGGGTGATGCAAAGTATTTTGTGACATCATTGATGATTTTTCACGTAAAGTCTGGGCTTACCCCATTAAGCTTAAGTTCGAAGTCTTCGATGTGTTTCAGAGATGGCTTGCATTGGTTGAGAACTAGATTGGGCATAGGCTGAAATGCCTTAGGACTAATAATGGGGGAGAATATGTGTCACGTGCTTTTGAGAAACTATGTGATGAGAGGGGTTTTAAACGTCAATTGACCGCCCCCTATACCCCACCCCAGAATGGTTTGGCTAAGCGGATGAATAGAACCATCCAGGAGCGTGTACATAATATACTTAGCCATGCAGGCTTACCACATAGCTTTTGGGTTGAGGCAGCCAGTATAGCTATGCATATCATAAATAGATCAGCTTCTAGTGGTTTGGATTTCTAGGTTGCAGAGGACATATGGACTGGGAAACCTCTGTCTTATGCGCATCTACATGTCTTTGGATGTGATGTACTCTGCCATATGCCCAAAGACAAGCGTACTAAGTTGGATCCTAAGAGTGTCAAATGCATTTTTCTTGGCTATGGGGATGCAGGCAAGATGGGTTATTGCATTTGGGATCCACAAGCGCAGAAAGTCATCCACAGCCATGATGTAGTCTTCCATGAAGACAAGATGCATAGGCAGCTTGAGAGGGTGGTAGAGATATGCAAGGTTATCTTCCACGAGGAGCCATGTGCTCCTGCACAGCCAATTGGACAGCCTGCAGCAGTAGTTGGTACACATGGCCAGGGTGTTGGACTGGCTGCAGAGCCTACCGTGAGATGGTCTACTAGAGATAGACGTCCACTTGATGGATTTGAGCCCTCGATGCATAATGTCTTGTTTAAAAATGCAAGAGAGCCTCTCACCTATGATGAGGCTATGTATAGGGGTGACAATCACTCTTGGGAGAGGGCTATGCAGTCTAAGATAGACTCCTTACATTAGAATATAACTTGGGATTTGGTTGCAATGCCTCAGGGTAAGAAGGCTTTGCCATGCAAATGGGTGTACAAGTTGAAAAGTACCCCTGGAAACCCCAAGCTAGCTTATAAGAGGCAAGACTTGTTGCTAAGGGTTTTAAATAGGAGCATGGAGTTGACTTTGATGAAGTCTTTTCTCCTGTGGTCGAGATGACCACCCTACACTTGGTTTTGGCCTTAGTCATGCAGCTTGACTTGGACATGTATCAGTTGGATGTCAAGACTACATTCTTGCATGGGGATTTGCATGATGAGATATACATGGAATAGCCTAAGGGCTTTGCAAAACTTGGCCGGGAGCACCTAGTGTGCAAGTTGAAGAAAAGTCTTTATGGCTTGAAGCAGGCACCTAGGGAGTGGTATCATAAGTTTGATGCCTCTATGCAGCCACAGGACTACAGCAGGAGTGCTATGGATCTGTGTCTTTACACGAAGGAAGAAATCCTGTGATGGCTCCTTGCTTATTTTGGTAATTTATGTAGATGATATGGTGATAGCACGGAAAGCTCATGATGAGCTAGATGCTCTTAAATCTCACTTGAAGAAGAGCTTTGAGATGAAGGATTTGGGACAGGCCTCTCAAATTCTTGGTATGCGCATTAAGCGCGACAAGCATCAAGGACTACTCTACCTCTCATAGAGGGAGTACATTCATAAAGTCCTTGAGCATTTCCGCATGCATGACTAAAGGCTATTGGCTATCCATTACCTTCTTATGTGAAGGTTTCACGGGCCGATTGTTCACAAATGGATGAGCAAAGGGTCAAGATGCCCAAGATCCCTTATGCATTAGCCGTGGGCAGTTTGATATATGCCGTGATAGCCACTCGTCCAGATATTTCTGTTGCAGTTGGTGTTGTGGCACGCTATATGGCTACACCTAGCAAAAAGCATTGGGATGCCGTAAAGGGTATCATGAGATACTTGAAGGGCACAATAGATATGTGTATTTGCTATGTCAGCTAGGATACATGAGTTGTAGGCTACAAAGACTCCAATTATGCAGGACATGCAGATAGTAGGAAGTCCACTTCCGGCTATGTCTTCACCTATGCTGGAGGTGTTGTTTCTTGGATGTCCAGGGTTCAGAAATGTATGGATCTCTCTACCACTAAGGTTGAGTATGTTGCAGCCATTGAGGCTTGCAAGGAGGCCATATAGTTGGGCCGTTTGGTTCATGACCTTGGTATTGATACTATCCCTACGCTACATTTGAATTCTATGAGTGCTATTCAGCTAGCCAAGAATCTGGTCTTCCATGCGAAGATGAAACACATTGAAGTGAGGTATCACTTCATACGTGGGGTCGTGGACAACAAGTCTGTTGACCTTTTCAAGATCTCCACTGACGAAAATCGTGTAGATCTTCTCACGAAAAGCCTCATTACTGAGTGCTTTGCCTTCCTCACGAGATTGATGGGCGTTGGATGAGATGTCTTTTTTCCTCATCCTGTTGTGCATGTGTACATTGTACTAACTTTTCTTTTTCTTTTCCCTCCTCTCATTGAGGCAGATTTGCCTTTAAGTGGGAGGTTGTTGGGAGTAAAGGCGTCTCTGCCTAGCCGCTCGTGTATTACTACACAAACAGTATCCGCCACTGCACACTGCAGGTGTGGAAGGCGTCCATTATTGTCACTTTATTCTTTATTATTTTAGTGACAGTTTGAATAAAGGAAGGCCGAGTCACACATTGTGACTATTGCAGTTCCCATTTGTGTCTCTCTCTCTTCTTGCCCTTGCTCTTCGCCATAGCTCACTTCCAAGCAAGCTTTGATCCTTCTCACCTTTCAATTCCATGCTATTGATCAAACATATTCAAGGCACTTAGACTTATAAGAGTGAACATTTGGCCACTAGATTAAGGGAGGAGAGAAGTCTTATGAAAAAATTTAAAGATATACAAGTACACTTTGTTCCAAGAGACAAGTATCAGATTGCAAATACCTTGGCTAGTGAAAAAATGGGCGATTAGATAGTGGGAGTTGTAGAGCTACAAGATCCCGACTTTCAAGATAGTAAACATCTATAGGACATTATTTGTTTTTTAGAGATGAGAGAGTATCTAAATGACTTAATTAAGGAGCAACAAAGATAGCTAACTTAAAAGGCAGTTAGATATCAACTCATTACCAATGAGCTCTATTGTCAAGAAAAAGATCAAGTTCTTCACAAGGTCCCATCTTGTAATGAAACCAGTGGAATTTTGGAAGCTTACTATGATGGAGTATGTGGTGCCATTTTGGAAACTTTGATGCAAGGCTTGTGATATGTGCTAAAGAACACAGCCAAAGAAGCTCACTCATGAATCTAAAACCTCCATTAAATCATATAGGCCATTTGAAAAGTGGAGGATTGATGCAATTGGCCCTCTTCCATGTACTAATGCTAAAAATAAATAGTGGAAGTAGAATCACGAGGGATTCACTAGTAATAATAAGGAAACATCACCTGTGTGCAAGAAATATATGAAAATACCCCTTATCTACCCCTATTTATGGGACCTTACCTTATAAAATGTACATTCATTCCCTTAAATAACCCCCCTCCCTTACACTCACGTGATACCATACGGTAAACCCTAGTGGACCCCCCGAGAGTAGAATACATGACTAGATGGGAAAAAGCTATTGCCACAAGTAGAATCACTTCCAAAGAAGTGGAAATTTATATTTTTGAATCCATTTGTTACAAATTTGAAACCCTGTTGAAAATTATTTTAAATAGGAGACCAAGATTTTGTAGAGACCTTGTAAAGGATCTCATGGGGAGGATGGGCATCAAACATAGGTATTAATGATTTGTAAAATCATCACCAAACAAAATTATGATAAGCCTAAGACTTGGGACAAGCATTCGAATGCACCCTTATAGGCCTACCACACCTCATTCAAGACATGTTTAGGTTTTTCTCCATTTTATTTGGTCTATGGCCAAGAGGCACTCTTGCCCACTAAGATAGAGCTAGCTAGCTTACATGTGCTAGACAGAAACAATCTTGGACCTAAGGAGAAGATCATGGAATGCATTTTAGACCTTGAAAGATCACAATTACATAGGGAAAATGCAATCTAATATTGTGGTATTCGAGCAGGGAAAGGAAGAAATAAGCTCAATGACAAGCTCTCAAATAAGGAGATTATCAAAGGGTCTCCTATGCTTAGGTATGATAATAGGTTTGACAACAGGAAGGATGGTAAGTTTGAAGCCAAATGGGAAGGATCTTTTTTTTTACTAGATACTTTAATTACATGTATAATTAGTTAACAAGACATCTCAGATAAGATGCATAAAGCCTAAGTAAATGGTTGGAGGTTAAAATCATATCATTGTAGAGTCTTCCACGATGGTGTGTCTTCTCAAGAAGAAGACCTTGTGAACCTATGGACATTGACAAAAACATGAAGGTGAAGCTAGAGACATGAATACCTCTAGCTTGAGGAGAGGGCTAAATATGATGGGTGCATTTTACAATCTTTTATTTTTCCATATGATCCTCCTCTTAGAATCATGCAAGGTGTACATAGCTTTAGGGTGCATAGTTTAAGCCTTATATAGGAACCAATGTTTATAAAGGCTTGTACATTTCTACCAAATAAGAGTAATTTACTTTTCCCTTAGAAAATTAATTTCTAGAACTAATTCTCTTTGAAAATATTTATCTACAATAAATCTAGCATTAGGCTTGGATAAATTCAAAGGTGAGCTACATGACATTAAAAAACCTTGGAGTGGTATATATAAGTCTCCTCATTTTTTTTAAAAAAGTGCCAAGCATAAAAGAAAGTCAACATGAGGACAAGGGGATATGAAGACACATTGTGAAAAAATTTCAAAGTTTTTAGTCACTTGGAGCTAAGATATTTGAAAATGAAAGGAGGAGGTGGGGCCAAGCTTGGATACACATGTCTTTGTGTATTTTAAGGAAATACTTCTATAACTCTCCCATGTGGTGCATACATTTGATTATCTTTTTTTTAACTCTTAGATTTTCTCATATCATGCATCTCACTTTTCCTAACCTATTATTAAATTAACTATGGCACTCCTTCCTTTTTAATATTTGGAGCTTTATAAATGGTGCATGTTTGGAAAAAGCTTTGGACTACGAAAAGAAAAAAAGGAAACAATATATTTGTACATGAAGGGATTCATAATAAAGGCCACATCTACAATGGTGGAGATTTGAGACTTTTCTCAATTATTATTCAAAGCATTTTTCTCTATGAATCTCTCTCCAAGACAAGCTTCATCTCCTTTTGAAGGATGGAACATATTGTAAGAAGTGTATATACATTTTCACATTCTCTCTACTCAAAACCTTGTAAAACTACCCATCCTGTGTTGTAAAACCTCACATTATACTAGTAATACACGAACACAACTCTTCCTCATATTTTCAAACCTTTATAGTTAATCTTTCATTTTCTTATTATTGTATTTGGGAATCTTGACTATGATGACTTGTGCACACAAGACAACAAAATGTATTATGAAGGGAGACTATGTCCACTGTCTTACATCACTTGGTGCATCATCCGATTTGGGGCTCTAATTAATCAAGATTGCACTTGATTAATTGGGGATAGCAAATAATATAATCCAACCAAGTGCCTATAAAAGGGGATTCGTTTGAGCCTTTAAGGGGAGATATACATACTCTACTCTACCATCATTCTCACTACCTCCATTCTCTTCCTCTCCTTCACTAGTCCCCCATCCCTCCACTCTACCACCCTTATTTCTCACTTCATCACACATACTATCTCCCTCTCCCTCATCCCCCATTAATCTTCCAACTCAATCACCCTCCTTACCCCCCACTTAAACACTCTCACCCTCTCTTACTCTTGCCCTCGTCCTCTCTCATTCTTCATCTCTCCATTATCCCCTTTCTTCCCATTCCACTATCCCAAACCCCTTCACACCATCATCCTCTCCACCCCTTCCTCCTCTTTTTCTTCTTACATTGTCACCACCATTATCCCTCCACTTATGTGTGCATGTCTTTCCCACCATTTTCGGTTGGGATACATTAGTTGTAACTCTAAATATTAGCATCTTCAATTATTTACTTTATATTATGCTACATATTCTCTTCTCTTTCTTTTACCTCTCTACTCATGGTGTAAAGTGTCCTAGTCCACATTTAATTTGGCTAGGTGGTGCCCCTTTTGTATCCCTTAATGTGAGGAGATTAATCCCATTTGTGTAGAGACAACAAGTACTCATTATCTCCCTCACTACCAAATAAGATAATTAAAGTTTTAGAAAAATGGATAAAGTGATGGAAGAGTAGAATTGACTATAGACCAATCGCATATATGTCCATTTTTCTCTTTTTTTATGATTAATAAAATATTTCCTGATTGACTTCTAAAATCTCAATGGAAACAATAAGCATATTTCACCGCTTGGAAGAATGCTCAAATCCCCAATACTAACTTGTCTCTAAGAGTGTGCATCTAAGCTAGTTGGCTGGAGATGGGAAAAGAAAATTGACCTTGTATGATGCATGTATGACAGACCTTATCAAATCATACATTCAATATTCTCATCAACTAGCTTTCATGATAGGAAGATACAATCAAAATGGACTAAATATGGACATCTTGTTGAATAGGGTGCTTGCTCTTAAAACACTCCTTCCCCAATATGTGCTAACATGGATAGTCCAAAATATAGTTGCGGTAGTCCATTATATGGAGAGCTAGTTCTAAATGGAAATGAAAAACCCATGCAAAGGAAAAGAAAGAGCACAATTGCTTTTAGTTCTCATAAACCAATCTATTGTATGGAGTACAAGGAGAGAATGTCAAACGACTAACGTGGCAAAATAACCTTTGAGCACTCAACATGAAAGTACGACCATTGACTTGGACGAGGGGGCATTAACTAATGGAAGTGATAACAAGAATCTGCACTAATTTCCAAAGAAGAGGTACATAAAAACTTATGGCACTTACAAAAAAAACCTTTGCATTTTAAAAGGAAATGTTTTTGGATAGTGAAAAAGAAGAAATGCACAAATTTGGTCGATAGCAAGTCTCCCAAACTAGTTACACCTTGCTTTTGGTTTGATAGAAAATTCTAGGATCAATTGATCCCTTAGTGGTTTTGGTTTTACAACCAATCTGCACTAATTTCCAAAGAAGAGGTACATAAAAACTTATGGCACTTGCAAAAACAACCTTTTCATTTTAAAAGGAAATGTTTTTGGATAGTGAAAAAGGAGAAATGCACAAATTTGGTCGATAGCAAGTCTCCCAAACTAGTTACACCTTGCTTTTGGTTTGATAGAAAATTCTAGGATCAATTGATCCCTTAGTGGTTTTGGTTTTACAACCATGACATTGAATGCACTTGGGATGTCAAAAAACAAGCTCAATATATTCCTATGTTGCCATCACTTTGGCCTATCAATAAAGGGACAAAAGTGTATCCAAATCAAACTATGTCTCTTAAAAAGATTGGATTCAATCCTAAAGATGGGGATACACCTAATATTGGTGATCGTTTGGGAGTGTGAGGATAAGGTTTTTCAATTGGGAAGTAGAGCAAGAAGTTGCGAGATGGTATTGCAAGAGATGCAAAAAAGGAAATAGCTTTGGTTGGGTCTTTGGATATAGCATTTGTGGAAAAGAAGGTGGTGCAACATGAGGCTATGGTATCCTTTTTTGGATGACTAAACTATTAGGGGGAATATGGACTCTAAATTGGCCTCATAAGGAATGTATTAGTGTGGAATTAATTTTTGTAATGCAAGTAGAGTGGTTGGTCTAGATTTTCATGATGCTACTAGGACAATGGTTTCTGACCAAGCATGTGGATTTCAATTAAAAGTTGAAAAGAAAGAGGTCACAGTCTATAGTTATAATGTAAATGTCCACATGGCTTTTCAACATTGGCCTCTAACTTAGTGGTAAAGGCTTGAGATTATGATTGGGAGGTCATGGGCTCAAATCCCATGCACATCTTGGGTGAGTGCATGATACCTAATGATTGTAAAGCCACGTGGTAGGATGCCATTGGGCTTGCTTTTAAACAGTTGCAATTTTCCATATTTGTGGCATGCTAAATATGTCTTTTACTCTCCAACTTGCGTGTATCGATTTCAAATTTGGATCCATGTGTTGCATTGTAGTTCAATCCCACTTGTTAGGCCTACAAGTTGGCCTTCAACACTTTTAAATAAATGATTTTATAAAGAAATTGAACACCTTGATAGTCCACTTACCTTTAAAAAACCTTTTTTAATTGGAAAAACCACTTACCTTTTGAACAAAACCATCTCACCTTTTACCAAACTAGATAAAATGTGCACAATACCCTCTCCCCCATTGGTGCACCTCAAATCCTTTAGAATTAAAAAGTGATTAAATGCTAAGGTAAAGGGCCGTTTTAGAGTCAATGTTTCTCCTAATGATGTATATGAGGCGAAAATCAAGTCTAAGCCATGGTGCCCTTTCTCATATTTTCAAAAGAGAAAGAGGAAACAAGTCATATCATGCAAATATGTGTATTATGTATACTTAGGAGTATTGGGATTGGATAACAATCCACATTTATTGATTTACCAACCGGCGCTCACTAAAAGGGCTATGGAATTTGGGCTCTCACAATCTAGATGCATAAAAGCTACTGTGTTGAGCTAAATGCACAATAATCGGGATATTAGTTGGACTTCTATTCTTCTAGAAGTTACAACTCACTTTAGCAACAATCTCTTACCTTTTCTCTCAACACTTTGCTCTAACTAGAGAAGCATCCTCCTCTCTATCCCAAGAAAGAAAGAATACAAGGCTAGCATTCAGGTGTAGTGAACTCACTAACTTATCTTCCTGCATTGTAGACTAAAAGCTTGAAGGCTCAAAGGTGGTTCCACGACCACGATCAACATGATCCAATGACATCGTTGCTTCACATCCACCACCAAGCATATCAACAAGTCAAGAAGCTAGTAGAGAATAAGAGAAAATAAAGAAGATGATGACAAACTTCACTTTTTCATAGTACCTCACTTAATATACCTCTCACTCACTCTCTCTCATTGACTCTCAACAATGGAGGCAAGATGATAGAATAGAAGATGAGAATAGAAAGCTTCAATAGTTTCATGATAGAGCTTCCACAACATGGATGCACAAAAAAGGGTAAATACAACTAAGACTTTCCATCCTTATGTAGATACAAATTAGGGTTAGGGTTAGGTCACCTCTCTAGGACAATGCACTTTTTTAGGGTTAGGGTTTCCACCCCTGTGAATTAGGATTTGTGTCCCTTTTGCATTTTAGGTTTTCCACCACTATGAATTAGGATTTGTGGCTTCTTTTGGATATTTTACCCACTTTGTAGATTCTAGGCTAGTTGAGAGCAGAATTTAAATGCCCAGGACATGTCGAAAATGTGTGAAATAATGCAAATTTTATGCGGAATTTAAAGCCCGATGGAAGTGGAAGACGTGGATTCGATGATTTTAAGTGATCATGGACAACAGGAATGAAAATTTTGACAGTTGTGGTGGTTGTGGATTTTTCATAATTTTTCTAACTGGAAGATTGAAGTAAAATGACTTATCGGCCATTCGTCGAGACCTCAAGTCAAATGTGCAAGATTTTTTGAATCGCAATTCGGTCGCATCAAGATGGAGAAGAAGCGGGAGTTCGAACACCTAGAAGGCCAAAAATTGGCCAAAATTCAAATGGGTATGGCCTTTAACCTTTGCTGGGGGAGAGGGGGGACATTTCAAAAGCGGCGTGATCAGGATGGTGACATCCTCTTGCATCACACCAATTTGTGGAGATGAGAGGCAACAAACAAGCTACCCAACTGATCATTGCAATAGATTTCTCAAATTTCACTTTGATTCACATGTTGTCTCACGTGAAATGGCTGCCCGGTTTGAGATCTCAAAATCTAGTCTTTCTCTCTCCTCCCTCTCTCTCCACTTAGTGACAGTTTTTATGCATCATTCTACGAGAGAAGGAGGTGGGTTGATTGGAGAGATTTCGATTTTTGGCAGATGATATTCAAACATGATGGATCATAGATTGATGTTTGGAGGAGTATTAACGGTTGTTAATGAGTGTTAGTGGCCTTACAAACATGAGATACATGTGAGATAAAGTGTCGTTTTATGGGTAGGTGATAAATTTAATCATTTTACGATAAATCTCGATTGCAAATGGTTGTTCTTGATTATTAATGATATGTTTTATGAAACACATTAAGAAAATTAGAAAGAATCAGTCGTTTATTAATTTTCTATAGACATGCAAAACTCCCAAAATTGCCATTTTAAGGTAAATCATGAATTTTGGTGGTTTTGATGTGTCAATGGTGCTCGCATGGGATAAAATTAAGGATAAAAATAATTCTCAACAAGTATAATCAAGTCACATTAGAGAATCAAGAAATATCAATATTTATTGATAAATAAATAGGAAAAAATAGAGAAAAATGAAAAAAAATTATGCTTTAAAAATAGGAAAAAAATAATATATGTGTCTATGGTGGGGATGTATGGTATGATTGAAGCATTAGGTTTAGCCTTATTTTAGCCCTATCTTTATGTTAAAGTGAGTATTTATCATTTTTTATGAAGAAAAAACATCAAAACGCTCTCTAAACCTACCACCTAATGCACAACCTTAAATGGTAGGGAGGGGAGGGGGTAATAAGTGTTGATTACATGCTAAAGTTGATTTTTCTAATACATTTTGCATATAGGATACGTGTGGTTTGAGAATTAAAGGATTCAGTGGCACAAGCATATTTGATGCTGACCCTATGCAACACAATGATTATGTTTAGGATGGAAGCATAAAAAGAAATGGTTTCAAGCTGTCACAATGTTGTTTTAAATGAATAAAAATGGTTGAGCACTATGAATCATTCACAGTTGCATTGCATTCAACACATGGTATCATCCTGGATGCATGGCAATTGTCTTCATAAACATTGACCCACGTTGAGAGTGAGATATCCCAAGCCGTAGGGCTAGATATTTGTTTCCTTTGGGGAGTATTCAATGAGGATTATCTTTTATCTCCTAAAATGATTGTTTAAAAGAGAGGATTACATATCATACGTGCTTTCTGTGTTCAGGATGTATCATATGTGCTTGTATCTTAGCCTAATTAGACCAAGCCTATGCTAATCTAATCACAAATACATGTATGTAACCTATGCAATAGTTGCGGGGTGTGATAAATATAACTACAGGTGATCAATACAATGTGCAAGGGAGTGACTGTCACAAAATAATACATCCATGATAATCTGGTGTCCATGAAGTATAACAATAATACACAAGTGCCTAAAATAATATAGTGAAGCTCCGAGAAATAATAATCCATCATTAAATAAATCAAACACTTCTACTTGCATATTTGACTTTAGTCTTCACAAAATACTTTTAACATTATCCCCCTCCGGAGACAAGTGCCGGTGTCCCATGGCACTCACATCAAAGGTAGGCATGGAATGCTGGAACAGTTTTGATGAAGTAGACTTGATGGAGAAGTGATGAATGTTGATGAAGAACTTTTGCTGATGAAGACCTAGTATTGAAGAAAATAATGCTCCTATTGATGTTGTAGATGATGTCCAAAAGATGAGGCTCAATGATGGAAAATGATGGTAACATGAAGAATCAATGATGGCTCTGCTAAAGAACAAATCATGGAATGCTAAGGATATAGAGGCCACTGATGTTGATGGTTCTCCAGTTCTTCAAATGGTCCTTTGCAAGAACCTATAAGCCAACTTGTGCCCTTCCTCAGGGGTGTGTCTAACTTACTTGTATGGTTACTTGTGTGTGTGTATGTGGAATTGGAAGATGGGCCAACCTTCAAGCAAGCCTAAAGTGTTGTCCCACACTTGAGGACACAAAACTATGAATAGATTATGGTGCAAATATTATGTGGCTGCACGGGTATACATAGTCTAATATATAGTTAGAAGAGGGCTCTATGGATTCTCCTTGTGATGAGGAGTGACAAAGAAATCTTACACTAATGAAGATGGAAGAAAGTGTCATTGTTGCTAAGGGAAAATAAAGTTTTCAAAGAGACATCGTTGGGAAGATGGACAAAAGGTTGAGTCCAATCCAATAAGCTCTTAAAGCACATAGTTCTTTGTGGAATCAACACAAGGGGGAGTGGATGAAACTGCTTCCTTTTTACATGAAGCAACTTTTCCTTCTTGTTTTGAAGTTGAGTGAGTAGCACGTGGATAAATGAAGTGGAATGGAAAAAGTGCAAATGACTCAAGGAGGCAAGTTTAACCAAGGTGAGCTCTGAGACTACCTAGGTATGTCCTAACCTTGATGTGCCCTAGGTAAAAGTGAGAAAAAATGGGAAAGGGGTTAGGGGGTTAGAGATTGAGGTAGTCAATTGAAGCCACTCGATGCACCTAACTTGAGGACCCCTAGGTGCAGTGTAGTGCATCTATCATTTTTCTTTTCTTTTTTTTCTCACTTGCCCTTTTTTTTCTTCTTCTTCCATCATCTTTGTGAGTGTCTCTTAGATGATCTCATTTCCATGACGTTGCCATATCTTGGAAGATTCAAAGAAAGAGTCTATTATTGATGATGTTGTCTTGAAACATGAAGTGCATTGCATTGTTGGGCTACCTATTATTTACATGTATTCACTCGGTGAAACATTGAGAATACCATATAGGGAATGCAACGTCAAAAGATGTAAATAATTATAAAAAAGTTTTTGTTTTACATTTCACAATGTACCGTGAGAAAAAGTAGTGATCTCATACCTTGATCTTGCCCTCATAGAAGATGTAGCCTTGTTTCAGAAGACAAAGGGTCTTTGGCTCTTGTTAGTGCAACAAAAGAAAAATATATACAATGAAAAAAAGATTAGTTATACATACAAGTCAATATTTTGTAGTGTTTAGGATCCACCAACATAGAAATTTGGATTGTACTCCAACTCAGCAAAATCATCAAAGTTAATTGGTTTTGTAGCTAGTCCACAAATGTAAGTAATCCAATCGTCAAGCAAGGATGGTCCTACAAAGCAAGTGGCAATGTGAAACTCCTCTTCAATCAAAATCTTATTAGGCAACGGGTAGTAGTTCAACTTTTGTGGCAAGTCTAAATGCTAAGCCAAGATGTAGAATGTAAAGAAGTAGTCTCTTAGTAGGCTGGATCATATTGAAGTGTATAGACTATATGACATTTCTCAACCATTGTCATAAGAAAACTACCATCGCAAGAAATATCAAGGCAATGAGAAAACCATTTTTGCAAGAATGGACTTGGGAAATCGCAATTTTGCTCAAATTAATGAAGTGCTCACTAGTTTTGGAGTTTGGTCACAAAAGCATAAGAGGAAA
The DNA here is from genome assembly GCF_053477565.2 of Lygodium microphyllum. NCBI lineage: Eukaryota > Viridiplantae > Streptophyta > Polypodiopsida > Schizaeales > Lygodiaceae > Lygodium > Lygodium microphyllum. The sequence goes on along the minus strand of NC_141154.1, from coordinate 116,665,729 downwards.
TAAGTCTGCATGACTACAATTTCTTCAGAGGGTTTTAGCATATTCATCATGAACCAAGAGGCTTTTATGGTAGAGATGTTCACTCTCTTCCCAAGTGGGATGCCATTCAGAAGCAACTTGTATCGTCTCATCAGTAAGGCCTAAATCCATCATTGTAAACAACTTGGCATAAGTAGTGAATATGGAATCAAATTGGAGTATCTATTTTATTTTAGAGGAATTGAATATCTTGGCCAAATGAATAGCCATGATGTTGAGTGGTTGACAAACAAGCAAAGTTTGGAGACCAGAAGGAGGGTCTATTTTAGTAGGGCTATCTGGAGGTGAGTATGAGTAGCCTCCTTTGGAGCATCTTGGCGTCTAGCTAGCTCAACTTGGTTGAACTGGTGGTGTGGGTTGGTAGGAATGTTAGTAGCTACAGCCTTAGGATTTTGAATCTCAAAAAAATGTATTTTGGCCACAGTGTCAATCTTAGTAGAAGTTTTATGTACATCACTTTCCTTCACATCATGGGATGAAGAGTCATTTTGTGTGGTATTAGAAGCAAAGGAAAGATGATGTTCTATGTAATTCAGCCTTGGGATAAACCAATCATAGAAATTGGGATTGTACTCTAATGCAGCATAGCCATCAAGAAGTTGTGGATCATGTGTGTGAAGTAGAAAATATATGTAATGGCATCAATCATCATGTTGCTTTGTCCCAATTGACTTGCAATGTGCAACTCTTCCTCCAAAAGGAGTTTGTCACATAAGCAATCTATTTCAGTAGGTTTAGAAAAGTTGATACTATGGGGACAGTCGCAAGCACTGTCAGAAATGTAGGTACTACATATGTCTGATCATGTATGGAAGTCCAAAGTGCCTTTCTTTTCTCAACAACAGTCATTAGATGGCTGCCATACCTTGCAGCTAAACCTCAACTAGATTGCCATTTCCTTTCAAACTCACTTTGACCTTTGGCTTTTGTGGCTAATGCTACAATGTCTTCCTTTCTTGCCATGCACTACTCAAGGTGGAACACACAAATCAAGCAATGCTTCTCTTGCTCTACCTTGGTCATTTTCTTCATGACTTCTCCCATGACCCCTGGATAACACCAACAAATTTGTGATTGCACTAACCAGGTTAGAGGCCTTTCTAAGAGCGTCTTATCCTCAGCGGTCTGAATTCCAATGTTGACATGAATATGTGCATGAGTGAGTGAAGTCAATAGTGTTTCATCTATTTCCCTAGAGCTCTAAAATTGGATTGATCCTTTTGTTACCCCATATTTTCTAAAGCCTCCATGAGAGATCTCTTAATTGACCTTGAATGCACTAGAGCTTCTGGTTGGTTGAGAAGAATAAGATTTATGAATCATGGGATTCATTGTGCTCTTTGGGCTAGAGTTAGTATTATGTTGTGAGACTAAAGTACTAGAGACTTGTTCCTTAGCTAAAATGACCGATTTGGTTGTAGCCAAGGATTGGGATTGCGTGGGTTTCTCCTTGGAATTGAAATTAGTAACTTTTGAGGTAGTGGATTAGTCAAGTGTATCAATCAAAGATGACTACAACTGGGATTTGCGAACTAATCGGAAGTAGTCTCGGTCTTGGAATTTCCAGATTTCTTTTTGACAACACTTGTGGAGGGAGATTGTCAATCCTTTGACATATTTTTTGCAGTCCCTTAGGTATCCTTTTCAGTGGATGCTTAGAGTAGCTGCACTAGGTTGTTGCTACTAGATGTTCTGTTTTGGCTTGGGTTACAAAGGTTCCTAGTTGTTGGGAGACAATGGTCATTTTGAAGGACTAGTAACTTTTGTGAGTTGTTTTTTGTCAACATTGGAGGAATCTATAGTCAACTACCTTGGACTTTCTTGTTCAACATGAGAGTATCACCAAGTAGTGACTACTTTCTATCCTCTCTTTGAATTAGTGTGATGACTCAATCATTGCAATTTTCTCTTGTGGATTAGCAACTACTTCAGGCTATTGTACTTCTAGAATTGTGGATACGGGCATCTCAAGAACTAGTTGCTTGGTCATTAGTTTGTCAATTTGTATCTTTGCAAGCATCTTGGTCCTTGACCTAGAGCTGCATTTAGATCTCTTTCTATTTCTCTTCGATTTTGATGGACCTTGGGTAGCATTCAATGGAGGTGGCTTTGTGGGTGGTCTTGGCAACCAAATTCAACAATTTCCCACATAAAACCCTTGAGCCTATAGTAAGGTTTTGGAAACCCATCATGGCTTGATTCTAGCTCTCCATTGGCACTTTCAATTATATCCCCTCAGTCTTCTATTCCTTCTAGATGGATTTCTATTCCCATCAACTTGAGAAGATGTGGTAGTATTCCCAGTAGCTTTAGTCTTTCCTTTGATTTCAAGAGAATTCCTACTAAGTGATTCTCTCTAGTCTACTTGTGCTTTGAGGAGTTCCTTTAGAACTCTTTGGTATTCCATCCTAGGTGTGTGGTTTGACTCTAAGATAGGTTGCTTTCCCTTCTCTAAAGAAGAGATAAGGTTTCCTTTGTTGAAAGCAGTGATAATTTGGACATTCAATAAGGTCTAGTTATGTGGTGTGCCACATAGTCCACATTACATCTGGTCACACACTTGAAAGTTCTTCCAAGTAGAATCTCGCTACCCATATCTTCTCCATTTGAAAGCACATAAAAAACAATGGGAAGGCTCTCAATCTCTATAGTCTGAATAATCATGTATCATCCTAGGAGGAAGTAAGATTATCCTCCATAAGTTTTGATGATTGCAGTTGTTGGGACTAGTTTAAGTTTACCAATCATAATCCATACATCATAAGTTAGGATGTTTTAATTAGAACCTTCATCAATGAGAGCATCAATGAAAAACTCTCACTTGTCAATGAGAGCATCAATAACAAGCTCTCGCTTGTTGGCAATTAGTTTGACCCTAAGATATGTAGGAGGTATTAGGTCTTCATATTTTGGGTCAATGTTGGTGGCTTTGAACTTTTGGATGTTAGGCTCTGTAGACTGTGTGAGGGTTCTATTAGGCGCCTCGCATGTTGGACAGTCATGATACATATGTGCGATGACACACTCAATGCATCTAAGGTCAATCTTTGTGAATGTGTCTATCCCCATCCGGTCTCCTAGTTGTGGCCTAGGTTCTTGAGTTGCTAGCTCAATCATATTATCAATTAATAGATGGATGGGAAGGTTTCTATTTATTTTTGACTCTAAAGATTTTAGGACTTGTAGACCTATGGCCTAGTCTGCCATGAGGCACATCAACTGAGTCTTAGGCTCTGAAAAACTAGATGATACTCCTCTTGCAAATTAAAGTTCTTATGTGGTTTCTTGTATGTGTTTCTATTGTTCTGAATCTCTAGAATTATGTGAATTCAGCTTCATACTCTTGATAGCTTTGTCAATAACTTCTCTCTCAGTGGGCCCTTGTTGTAGTCATTGGACTTTAGCTCTTGGTAGTAGCTTGGTTGATTTTCCCTCTTAACTTTTTGTGTGTTCTATGCCTAGCTGTGGAAACAATTGTTATGGTTATGCACTATGATCCTTAATGTGCCTAGGTGATGTTTACCTAAGATAAGTTGCCGAGCAGCTAGGTGTGTCAAGTCCTTATGATGTGACAAAGTGTCTCCTAGGCTGCTTGACCTTGATTTGTACAAGTTACTTAATGAATTTCTAAGCCATTTAAATGCTTCTTCCAATAATTTCATTCCAAAATATAAAATCTTCAAGACACTTGAGACACTTTGAATATATAAGAGTGAGATGTACAAACTTTCTTTTGTTTAAGCAATATTCATGTGTGCAACAATTCCTCAATGCATCACAATCATGTTAAGCTAGCCTTAGAGGAGTGAAGATATGTATGCATGGGAGTGGGATTATGTGTGGGAGAGAGTGTTTGATGTGCGGGAGTGACAAATGGTGCAAGTCCTAGGTAGGTAGTGCAAGTGCAAAGTGTAGACAAGTGGTGCAAGCCTAGGTGGTGCAAGTGCAAGCCTAGGTTGTACAAGTGTAAGTGCTAGGCGATGCAAGTGCTAGGTGAGGTGGTGAAAGATATGAGATGATGCAAACATTGGGTGCTGCAAGTCCTAGGTGGGTGGTGCAAGTCATGAGGGTAGTGCAAGTGGTGCAAACCTAGTGGTGCAAGTGGCATGTGTAGAGCAAGTGGTGAGAGTGTAAAGTGACCTAGGTTGTACAAGTGGGGGGTGCAAGTCATAGGTTTGTGGGTGGTGCAAGTGTAATGTGACCTAGGCAATGCATATGGGTGGTACAAGTCCTAGGTTTGTGGTTGGTGCAAGTGGATGGTGCAAGTTGTGAGGTGGTGCAGCTAGGTTGTGTAAGCTAAGTGATGCAAGGTAGGTAGTGCAAGGTAGGCTGTGCAAGCTTAATGCAAGCCCTAGGTGGTGCAAGGATGGTGCATGTAAAGTGACCTAGGTGATACAAGTGTATGGTGCAAGTGTAATGTGACCTAGGTGGTGCAAGTGGGTGGTACAAGTACATAGTGACCTAGGTGGGTGGTGCAAGTCGTAATTAAGGGTAGTGCAAAGAAACTCTAAATCTAGGTGCAAAGGATCCTAACTATCAAATGAAAACAATCGACAACCAACCAAACAATGAGATAATGGCCATGTATTTGATTCTTGCATTGTGTGTTTTGAGTTTTTTAGTCTCAAAACACTTCCCTTTTTTGAATGCACATATAGCCAAAGAACTATGATAAGCATGATGCATGTTCAATCCACAATAGTATGGCACAAATTTTTCATGTAAGAGAAGTTTGAGTTTTGATTTTTTTTTTTTGCCTTGACTTTTGTGTTTTGTGTTTTTTTTAGTTTTGAGTTTTTTGAGTTTTGTTTACTCTTATTCCTTCAATGCTCACACTATCAATCATCCATAATAAGAAAATTACATTTGCAACATTGATACACAAATTGGGCAAGTAAAAAGAGTTGAGTTTTGAGTCTTACATTTTTAGTTTTGCATTTTTGTGTTGCTTTTGCTTCAATACACACACAACCCAACAAGCATGACAAGCATGATGTATCTTCAATCCATAAAAATGTCACATGGTTTGTTTAAGTAAGAAAAGATTGAGTTTTGAGTTTTTCATTTTGCATTTTTTGTTTTACATTTTTTGTTTTGTGTTGCTTTCAGTTCAATATGTCACACACAACCTGACAAGCATGAGAAGCATGATGTAATTATGTCACATGGTTTGCTTAAGCAAGAAAAGTTTGAGTTTTGTGTTTTTGTATTTGTGTGTTTTTTTGAATTTGAGTTGTGTATTTTTTCATATCTTAATAATCCTATTTCTTCAATCTTAATCCAACAAATCGGTTTCTTTATATTCGACCTTCCTAACCTAGCTGCATAGGTTTTGGAATGCTATCTGCAAACACAAACGATTGATACCCCATGGATCCCATCCATGCCTATGCACAAGCCTCCTATTCCACCACATAGTAGGAGTGTAAGAACCTTAGCGGTTGTACCATCCTTGGTCTCGGCCAATGGCACCAAAATGTTGAGCCAAAAGCACAACAATAAAGATATTAGACGAACTTCAATTCTTTCAAAAGTTGTAACTCAGTTCGGCGACAATCTCTCATCTTGTCTCTTAACACTCTAATCTAACTAACCAATCATCTTTCTCTCTATCTCAAGAAAGTAAAAACACAAGACTAGCTTTGAGGTATGGTGAACTCACTAACTTACCTTCCCACATTATAGTCTGAAAGCTTGAAGGCTTGAAGATGGTTCCACAATGACGATCAATATGATCCAATGCTATCGCTCCTTTGCATCCACCACTAAGCACACCAATGAGTCGAGAAGATAGTAGAGAAGAAGAGAAAACAAAGAAGACAATGACAAGCTTCACTTTTTCTCAGTAACTCACTTAATATACCTCTCACTCACTCTCTCTCATTCACTCTCATCAATGGAGGTGAGATGATAGAATAGAAGAAGAGAATACAAAGCTTCAATAGTTGCACTAATACAGTTTCTATAGCATGGATGCACCAAAAGTGTCAATACAATTGAGACCTCCCACCTGTAATCGATTAACAGAAAATTGTGCCTTGATTGATTGTGAAGAGAGATCTTTAAACTTTAAATAAAAAGATAACAAATTTCATAAATTTAGGAAAGGGAAAGAGATTATAAATATTTAATCATTTCAACCACCAAACTTTTGAGGAGAATTAAACAAGTTTATGCGACCTTTTTAATCTTTGTTAGAGAGTTGAAGCTAGAGGAGATAGAGAGGAATCCTGAGTAAATAGATACATTGTTAGATGAATACAATAATGATCTTTTTGATGATCTATCAGGTATGCCTCCTCCTAGATCAGTTGATCATGCTATAGAGTTGTATCCAAGAATGAACCCTACTCTAGAGCACCTTATTGGTTCAATATAGATGAGAATATAGAAGATCTAAAGGAGCTTAAACTACAACTGGATGATCTCTTGAAAAAGGGATTTACCCAACCAAATGTATCCCATTGAGGCACTCCTGTTTTGTTCCAAAAGAAAAAGGATGCGACATGTAGACTTTGTATTGATTACAGAGTTTTTAATAAGCAAATCATAAAGAAAAAATATCCCCTTCCAAACATTGATGATCTATTGAGCCAATTGAGTGGTGCAAATGTACTTTCAAAAATATCCTTACGATTGAGTTACCACCAAATCCATATAAAGCCTGAAGATATTCCAAAGACTCCTTTTTGAACTAGGTATGGTCATTATTAATTCATAGTTCTAGCTTTTAGATTAACTAATGTCCTCGCTTGATAGATTAAATTTTTCTTCTGCATTTTGATGAACTCATTATTTCATTCTTTGATGAAATATTTGTATATTCTAAGGATCATTAGAAACATGAGATACATCTTAGAAAAAATCTTTAGATTTTGAGGGAAAGTAAACTTTATGCTAAATGAAGTAAATGTTTCTTTGCGAAAGATACAATTATTTATCTAGGAAGAGTTATTTCTAAAGAGGGAATTCATATAGATCCAATAAATGTAAAGAGTATTGTTAATTGGCATGTACCCAAATGTGTGTGAGATATGAGAAGCTTCTTAAGATTATCTCAACATGAGAGAACCCATATTCGAGA